>NC_091321.1:37824389-37876889 GCF_038502225.1 Cherax quadricarinatus | reverse complement strand
AATGCTTCGGATACCGGATTTATCGGATAGCGATGGCTTCACGAGCCGGGGGTCCACTGTATATATATACACATATATATTATATATATATATATATATATATATATATATCTATATATATATATATATATATATATATATATATATATATATATATATATATATATATATATATATATATATATATATATATGGGTCCCACAATTTACACCAGAGGTGGACCCCTTATATTAAAAAAAAAAAAAAAAAAAAAAAAAAATATAAATAAAGTGGACCCCCGCATAACGATTACCTCCGAATGTGACCAATTATGTAAGTGTATTTATGTAAGTGCGTTTGTATGTGAATGTTTGGGGGTCTGAAATAGACTAATCTACTTCACAATATTTCTTATGGGAACAAATTCGGTCAGTACTGGCACCTGAACATACTTCTGGAGTGAAAAAATATCGTTAACCGGGGGTCCACTGTATATATATATATATATATACATATGTATATATATATATATATATATATATATATATATATATATATATATATATATATATATACATATATATATATATATATATATATATATATATATATATATATAAATATATATATATATATTATATATATATATATATATATATATATATGCCGGGAGCAATGGGCTAGTAACCCCTTCTCCTGTATACATTTACTAAAAAAGAGAAGAAGAAAAACTTTATAAAACTGGGATGCTTAAATGTGCGTGGATGTAGTGCGGATGACAAGAAACAGATGATTGCTGATGTTATGAATGAAAAGAAGTTGGATGTCCTGGCTCTAAGCGAAACAAAGCTGAAGGGGGTAGGAGAGTTTCAGTGGGGGGAAATAAATGGGATTAAATCTGGAGTATCTGAGAGAGTTAGAGCAAAGGAAGGGGTAGCAGTAATGTTAAATGATCAGTTATGGAAGGAGAAAAGAGAATATGAATGTGTAAATTCAAGAATTATGTGGATTAAAGTAAAGGTTGGATGCGAGAAGTGGGTCATAATAAGCGTGTATGCACCTGGAGAAGAGAGGAATGCAGAGGAGAGAGAGAGATTTTGGGAGATGTTAAGTGAATGTATAGGAGCCTTTGAACCAAGTGAGAGAGTAATTGTGGTAGGGGACCTGAATGCTAAAGTAGGAGAAACTTTTAGAGAGGGTGTGGTAGGTAAGTTTGGGGTGCCAGGTGTAAATGATAATGGGAGCCCTTTGATTGAACTTTGTATAGAAAGGGGTTTAGTTATAGGTAATACATATTTTAAGAAAAAGAGGATAAATAAGTATACACGATATGATGTAGGGCGAAATGACAGTAGTTTGTTGGATTATGTATTGGTAGATAAAAGACTGTTGAGTAGACTTCAGGATGTACATGTTTATAGAGGGGCCACAGATATATCAGATCACTTTCTAGTTGTAGCTACACTGAGAGTAAAAGGTAGATGGGATACAAGGAGAATAGAAGCATCAGGGAAGAGAGAGGTGAAGGTTTATAAACTAAAAGAGGAGGCAGTTAGGGTAAGATATAAACAGCTATTGGAGGATAGATGGGCTAATGAGAGCATAGGCAATGGGGTCGAAGAGGTATGGGGTAGGTTTAAAAATGTAGTGTTAGAGTGTTCAGCAGAAGTTTGTGGTTACAGGAAAGTGGGTGCAGGAGGGAAGAGGAGTGATTGGTGGAATGATGATGTAAAGAGAGTAGTAAGGGAGAAAAAGTTAGCATATGAGAAGTTTTTACAAAGTAGAAGTGATGCAAGGAGGGAAGAGTATATGGAGAAAAAGAGAGAGGTTAAGAGAGTGGTGAAGCAATGTAAAAAGAGAGCAAATGAGAGAGTGGGTGAGATGTTATCAACAAATTTTGTTGAAAATAAGAAAAAGTTTTGGAGTGAGATTAACAAGTTAAGAAAGCCTAGAGAACAAATGGATTTGTCAGTTAAAAATAGGAGAGGAGAGTTATTAAATGGAGAGTTAGAGGTATTGGGAAGATGGAGGGAATATTTTGAGGAATTGTTAAATGTTGATGAAGATAGGGAAGCTGTGTTTTCGTGTATAGGGCAAGGAGGAATAACATCTTGTAGGAGTGAGGAAGAGCCAGTTGTGAGTGTGGGGGAAGTTCGTGAGGCAGTAGGTAAAATGAAAGGGGGTAAGGCAGCCGGGATTGATGGGATAAAGATAGAAATGTTAAAAGCAGGTGGGGATATAGTTTTGGAGTGGTTGGTGCAATTATTTAATAAATGTATGGAAGAGGGTAAGGTACCTAGTGATTGGCAGAGAGCATGCATAGTTCCTTTGTATAAAGGCAAAGGGGATAAAAGAGAGTGCAAAAATTATAGGGGGATAAGTCTGTTGAGTGTACCTGGTAAAGTGTATGGTAGAGTTATAATTGAAAGAATTAAGAGTAAGACGGAGAATAGGATAGCAGATGAACAAGGAGGCTTTAGGAAAGGTAGGGGGTGTGTGGACCAGGTGTTTACAGTGAAACATATAAGTGAACAGTATTTAGATAAGGCTAAAGAGGTCTTTGTGGCATTTATGGATTTGGAAAAGGCGTATGACAGGGTGGATAGGGGGGCAATGTGGCAGATGTTGCAAGTGTATGGTGTAGGAGGTAGGTTACTGAAAGCAGTGAAGAGTTTTTATGAGGATAGTGAGGCTCAAGTTAGAGTATGTAGGAAAGAGGGAAATTTTTTCCCAGTAAAAGTAGGCCTTAGACAAGGATGTGTGATGTCACCGTGGTTGTTTAATATATTTATAGATGGGGTTGTAAGAGAAGTAAATGCGAGGGTCTTGGCAAGAGGCGTGGAGTTAAAAGATAAAGAATCACACACAAAGTGGGAGTTGTCACAGCTGCTCTTTGCTGATGACACTGTGCTTTTGGGAGATTCTGAAGAGAAGCTGCAGAGATTGGTGGATGAATTTGGTAGGGTGTGCAAAAGAAGAAAATTAAAGGTGAATACAGGAAAGAGTAAGGTTATGAGGATAACAAAAAGATTAGGTGATGAAAGATTGAATATCAGATTGGAGGGAGAGAGTATGGAGGAGGTGAACATATTCAGATATTTGGGAGTGGACGTGTCAGCGGATGGGTCTATGAAAGATGAGGTGAATCATAGAATTGATGAGGGAAAAAGAGTGAGTGGTGCACTTAGGAGTCTGTGGAGACAAAGAACTTTGTCCTTAGAGGCAAAGAGGGGAATGTATGAGAGTATAGTTTTACCAACGCTCTTATATGGGTGTGAAGCGTGGGTGATGAATGTTGCAGCGAGGAGAAGGCTGGAGGCAGTGGAGATGTCATGTCTGAGGGCAATGTGTGGTGTGAATATAATGCAGAGAATTCGTAGTTTGGAAGTTAGGAGGAGGTGCGGGATTACCAAAACTGTTGTCCAGAGGGCTGAGGAAGGGTTGTTGAGGTGGTTCGGACATGTAGAGAGAATGGAGCGAAACAGAATGACTTCAAGAGTGTATCAGTCTGTAGTGGAAGGAAGGCGGGGTAGGGGTCGGCCTAGGAAGGGTTGGAGGGAGGGGGTAAAGGAGGTTTTGTGTGCGAGGGGCTTGGACTTCCAGCAGGCATGCGTGAGCATGTTTGATAGGAGTGAATGGAGACAAATGGTTTTTAATACTTGACGTGCTGTTGGAGTGTGAGCAAAGTAACATTTATGAAGGGATTCAGGGAAACCGGCAGGCCGGACTTGAGTCCTGGAGATGGGAAGTACAGTGCCTGCACTCTGAAGGAGGGGTGTTAATGTTGCAGTTTAAAAACTGTAGTGTAAAGCACCCTTCTGGCAAGACAGTGATGGAGTGAATGATGGTGAAAGTTTTTCTTTTTCGGGCCACCCTGCCTTGGTGGGAATCGGCCAGTGTGATAATAAAAAAAAAAATAATACATATATATATATATATATATATATATATATATATATATATATATATATATATATATATATATATATATATATATATATTATTATTATTTTTTTATTATTATCACACTGGCCGATTCCCACCAAGGCAGGGTGGCTCGAGAAAGAAAAACTTTCACCATCATTCACTCCATCACTGTCTTGCCAGAAGGGTGCTTTACACTACAGTTTTTAAACTGCAACATTAACACCCCTCCTTCAGAGTGCAGGCACTGTACTTCCCATCTCCAGGACTCAAGTCCGGCCTGCCGGTTTCCCTGAATCCCTTCATAAATGTTACTTTGCTTACACTCCAACAGCACGTCAAGTATTAAAAACCATTTGTCTCCATTCACTCCTATCAAACACGCTCACGCATGCCTGCTGGAAGTCCAAGCCCCTCGCACACAAAACCTCCTTTACCCCCTCCCTCCAACCCTTCCTAGGCCGACCCCTACCCCGCCTTCCTTCCACTACAGACTGATACACTCTTGAAGTCATTCTGTTTCGCTCCATTCTCTCTACATGTCCGAACCACCTCAACAACCCTTCCTCAGCCCTCTGGACAACAGTTTTGGTAATCCCGCACCTCCTCCTAACTTCCAAACTACGAATTCTCTGCATTATATTCACACCACACATTGCCCTCAGACATGACATCTCCACTGCCTCCAGCCTTCTCCTCGCTGCAACATTCATCACCCACGCTTCACACCCATATAAGAGCGTTGGTAAAACTATACTCTCATACATTCCCCTCTTTGCCTCCAAGGACAAACTTCTTTGTCTCCACAGACTCCTAAGTGCACCACTCACTCTTTTTCCCTCATCAATTCTATGATTCACCTCATCTTTCATAGACCCATCCACTGACACGTCCACTCCCAAATATCTGAATACGTTCACCTCCTCCATACTCTCTCCCTCCAATCTGATATTCAATCTTTCATCACCTAATCTTTTTGTTATCCTCATAACCTTACTCTTTCCTGTATTCACCTTTAATTTTCTTCTTTTGCACACCCTACCAAATTCATCCACCAATCTCTGCAGCTTCTCTTCAGAATCTCCCAAGAGCACAGTGTCATCAGCAAAGAGCAGCTGTGACAACTCCCACTTTGTGTGTGATTCGTTATCTTTTAACTCCACGCCTCTTGCCAAGACCCTCACATTTACTTCTCTTACAACCCCATCTATAAATATATTAAACAACCACGGTGACATCACACATCCTTGTCTAAGGCCTACTTTTACTGGGAAAAAATTTCCCTCTTTCCTACATACTCTAACTTGAGCCTCACTATCCTCGTAAAAACTCTTCACTGCTTTCAGTAACCTACCTCCTACACCATACACTTGCAACATCTGCCACATTGCCCCCCTATCCACCCTGTCATACGCCTTTTCCAAATCCATAAATATATACAGTATATATATATATATATATATATATATATATATATATATATATATATATATATATATATATAACATATATATATATATATATATTCAAATTCAAATTCAAAATTTATTCTCTATAAGGATTACAATGCTGAGTTTACAGAAATTTGATTATTGTTTGGTTTAACATGTAGTAAAATTGAGATTACAGAGTGTACCACTAGAACACCTAGCATGACTAGGCATTTCGGGCAGACTTAAATTAAATCTTAAGTTTAAAATATTACAAAATTATGAGATTAGTTGGTATTATGGCTAAGTGACTAAATACTAGTTTGTGAGTTTAACAATGTGAATGCTTTTGTTTTGGCACTATACATAGTTTCAGTATTGGAGTATCACAGGCCAACTTATGACTAGTTAAGATTCATTATTTTGAGATTGAGATTGATATTTGTTTATGGTCAAATGGGTGAGTGAGTGTAAGTGTTAACCACCAGGTGGTATTTGTGTAATTAGTTGACAGGGTGTATCAGGGAGATAAGATGTTTTCTGATGGTAGTTTTCAAGGTGATGAATGTGTCTGCAGTTTTAGAATTTTCAGTTAGGGTGTTCCAGATTTTAGGGCCTTTGACATACGTTGAATTTTTGTAAAGGTTTAGTCGGACATGGGGAATGTCATAGAGATGTTTGTGTCTGGTGTTGTGCC
Organism: Cherax quadricarinatus; assembly: GCF_038502225.1. Classification (NCBI taxonomy): domain Eukaryota; kingdom Metazoa; phylum Arthropoda; class Malacostraca; order Decapoda; family Parastacidae; genus Cherax; species Cherax quadricarinatus. The sequence continues at coordinate 37,870,859 of NC_091321.1, read as the reverse complement.
TGTGGGTTCTGTCGCAACTATCAAGAAAGCGTTTTAGGTCAAGGTTAATATTGGAATTTAAGGTCCTGTAGATGTAGATTGAACAGTAGTAAGTGTGGATGTACTGAACAAGGAGTAAGTTTAGATCTATGAAGAGTGGGGGGGTGTGTTGCCAAGGATGGGATTTAGTGATTATTTTTACTGCGGCTTTTTGTTGGGTTATTATTGGCTTTAGGTGTGTTGCTGCAGTTGAACCCCAAGCACAGATAGCATAGGTGAGGTATGGATTATTTATTATTATCACACTGGCCGATTCCCACCAAGGCAGGGTGGCCCGAAAAAGAAAAACTTTCACCATCATTCACTCCATCACTGTCTTGCCAGAAGGGTGCTTTACACTACAGTTTTTAAACTGCAACATTAACACCCCTCCTTCAGAGTGCAGGCACTGTACTTCCCATCTCCAGGACTCAAGTCCGGCCTGCCGGTTTCCCTGAATCCCTTCATAAATGTTACTAGTGAGGTATGGATATATAAGTGAATGGTATAGTGTGAGAAGGGCAGTTTGCAGCACGTAGTATCATATCTTGGAGAGGATCCCAACCGTTTTGGATACTTTTTTGGTTATGTGTTGGATATGGGTGCTGAAGTTCAGGTTGTTGTCGAGGTATAGGCCTAGGAATTTGCCCTCATTATGCCTGGCAATTAGAGTGTTGTCGATCTTAATGTTAATTTGCGCATCTCCTGCTCTGCTACCAAACATAATGTAGTAGGTTTTGTCAGTGTTAAGCGTAAGTTTATTGGCTGTCATCCAAGTCGATATTTTGATCAGCTCCTCATTAACAATGGTGTTGAGGGTGGCAAGATTAGGGTGAGAGATGACATAAGTCATGTCGTCAGCAAAGAGAATGGGGTTCAGGTGTTGAGATACGTTTGGAAAATCATTGATGTATATGAGGAAGAGCAGGGGACCAAGGACACTTCCCTGCGGAACTCCAGTATCAAGTGGCTGTGTTGTTGATGCTGTGTCTTTAATGGTGACATACTGATACCTATTAGTAAGGTAAGATTTGAAATATGCAAGCGCATGGCCTCTTATACCATAATGGTCAAGTTTGTGGAGTAGGATGCCGTGGTCTACTGTGTCAAAAGCTTTTCTTAGGTCAATAAAAATTCCTAGTGGATATTCCTTATTTTCCAATGCTGTGTAAAGCAGATCTAGCATTTTTATGATTGCATCGTTAGTGCTTTTATTTTTCCTGAATCCAAATTGGCAGGGGTTGAGTATGTTTTGTGCCGTTATAAATGAATATAGTCTCCTGTGCATGAGTTTCTCAAAGATTTTGGATAGCAATGGTAAGTTTGATATTGGCCTATAGTTGTTTAAATCTGTAGGGTCACCACCTTTATGTATTGGTGTAACCCTTGCCGTCTTGAGTAGTTTCGGGAAGGTGCTAGTTTCTAGTGACTTGTTAAAAAGTAATGAGATAGCATGCGAGAGGACATGGGCTGCTCTCTTGTACAATAATGGTGGGACATGAGACAGATTCCCTGAGTTATTTTTAAGTGACTTTATAATCTCAGTGACTTCAATGGGCTCAGTTGGAGTAAGATAGAAGGAATTTGGGAAATTCCCATCTAGGTAGTCCCCAGCATGGGCATTGGTGCATGGGATTTTATTGGCGAGATTAGAACCTATGGTTGAGAAGAAGTCGTTTATCTTGTTAGCTGTGTCAGTGGCATGCAGTGGTGTTTCATTAGGTTTAGTTAGAGCAATATTCTTGTTTTTTTTTCAGTTTGTGGGTCCCTAGAATCTGAGAGAGTGCTTTCCAGGTCTTTTTTATATCTCCTCTTGTGTCAGTGAATCTACTGGAGTAGTATAGTTGTTTGGCTTTCTTTATTACTTTGGTGAGGACTGATAAATAGTGTTTAAGAATATCTTTGTGTATTAAGCCCTGTCTATATTGCTTTTCATATTGGTGTTTCTTATCAATATATATATATATACAGTGGACCCCCAGTTAACGAACTTTTTTCATTCCAGAAGTATGTTCAGGTGCCAGTAATGACCGAATTTTTTCCCATAAGGAATATTGTGAAGTAGATTAGTCCATTTCAGACCCCCAAACATACACGTACAAACGCACTTACATAAATACACTTACATAATTGGTCGCATTTGGAGGTGATCGTTAAGCGGGGGTCCACTGTATATATATATATATATATATATATATATATATATATATATATATATATATATATATATATATATATATATATATATATATATATATATATATATACATATATATATATATATACATGTATATATATATATATATATATATATATATATATATATATATATATATATATATATATATATATATATATATATATATATATATATATATATATGCAATAAGATCACATATATAAGTGAAGGGGGTAGGAGAGTTTCAGTGGGGGGAAATAAATGGGATTAAATCTGGAGTATCTGAGAGAGTTAGAGCAAAGGAAGGGGTAGCAGTAATGTTAAATGATCAGTTATGGAAGGAGAAAAGAGAATATGAATGTGTAAATTCGAGAATTATGTGGATTAAAGTAAAGGTTGGATGCGAGAAGTGGGTCATAATAAGCGTGTATGCACCTGGAGAAGAGAGGAATGCAGAGGAGAGAGAGAGATTTTGGGAGATGTTAAGTGAATGTATAGGAGCCTTTGAACCAAGTGAGAGAGTAATTGTGGTAGGGGACCTGAATGCTAAAGTAGGAGAAACTTTTAGAGAGGGTGTGGTAGGTAAGTTTGGGGTGCCAGGTGTAAATGATAATGGGAGCCCTTTGATTGAACTTTGTATAGAAAGGGGTTTAGTTATAGGTAATACATATTTTAAGAAAAAGAGGATAAATAAGTATACACGATATGATGTAGGGCGAAATGACAGTAGTTTGTTGGATTATGTATTAGCAGATAAAAGACTGTTGAGTAGACTTCAGGATGTACATGTTTATCGAGGGGCCACAGATATATCAGATCACTTTCTAGTTGTAGCTACACTGAGAGTAAAAGGTAGATGGGATACAAGGAGAATAGAAGCATCAGGGAAGAGAGAGGTGAAGGTTTATAAACTAAAAGAGGAGGCAGTTAGGGTAAGATATAAACAGCTATTGGAGGATAGATGGGCTAATGAGAGCATAGGCAATGGGGTCGAAGAGGAATGGGGTAGGTTTAAAAATGTAGTGTTAGAGTGTTCAGCAGAAGTTTGTGGTTACAGGAAAGTGGGTGCAGGAGGGAAGAGGAGCGATTGGTGGAATGATGATGTAAAGAGAGTAGTAAGGGAGAAAAAGTTAGCATATGAGAAGTTTTTACAAAGTAGAAGTGATGCAAGGAGGGAAGAGTATATGGAGAAAAAGAGAGAGGTTAAGAGAGTGGTGAAGCAATGTAAAAAGAGAGCAAATGAGAGAGTGGGTGAGCTGTTATCAACAAATTTTGTTGAAAATAAGAAAAAGTTTTGGAGTGAGATTAACAAGTTAAGGAAGCCTAGAGAACAAATGGATTTGTCAGTTAAAAATAGGAGAGGAGAGTTATTAAATGGAGAGTTAGAGGTATTGGGAAGATGGAGGGAATATTTTGAGGAATTGTTAAATGTTGATGAAGATAGGGAAGCTGTGATTTCGTGTATAGGGCAAGGAGGAATAACATCTTGTAGGAGTGAGGAAGAGCCAGTTGTGAGTGTGGGGGAAGTTCGTGAGGCAGTAGGTAAAATGAAAGGGGGTAAGGCAGCCGGGATTGATGGGATAAAGATAGAAATGTTAAAAGCAGGTGGGGATATAGTTTTGGAGTGGTTGGTGCAATTATTTAATAAATGTATGGAAGAGGGTAAGGTACCTAGGGATTGGCAGAGAGCATGCATAGTTCCTTTGTATAAAGGCAAAGGGGATAAAAGAGAGTGCAAAAATTATAGGGGGATAAGTCTGTTGAGTGTACCTGGTAAAGTGTATGGTAGAGTTATAATTGAAAGAATTAAGAGTAAGACGGAGAATAGGATAGCAGATGAACAAGGAGGCTTTAGGAAAGGTAGGGGGTGTGTGGACCAGGTGTTTACAGTGAAACATATAAGTGAACAGTATTTAGATAAGGCTAAAGAGGTCCTTGTGGCATTTATGGATTTGGAAAAGGCGTATGACAGGGTGGATAGGGGGGCAATGTGGCAGATGTTGCAAGTTTATGGTGTAGGAGGTAGGTTACTGAAAGCAGTGAAGAGTTTTTACGAGGATAGTGAGGCTCAAGTTAGAGTATGTAGAAAAGAGGGAAATTTTTTCCCAGTAAAAGTAGGCCTTAGACAAGGATGTGTGATGTCACCGTGGTTGTTTAATATATTTATAGATGGGGTTGTAAGAGAAGTAAATGCGAGGGTCTTGGCAAGAGGCGTGGAGTTAAAAGATAAAGAATCACACACAGGGTGGGAGTTGTCACAGCTGCTCTTTGCTGATGACACTGTGCTCTTGGGAGATTCTGAAGAGAAGCTGCAGAGATTGGTGGATGAATTTGGTAGGGTGTGCAAAAGAAGAAAATTAAAGGTGAATACAGGAAAGAGTAAGGTTATGAGGATAACAAAAAGATTAGGTGATGAAAGATTGAATATCAGATTGGAGGGAGAGAGTATGGAGGAGGTGAACGTATTCAGATATTTGGGAGTGGACGTGTCAGCGGATGGGTCTATGAAAGATGAGGTGAATCATAGAATTGATGAGGGAAAAAGAGTGAGTGGTGCACTTAGGAGTCTGTGGAGACAGAGAACTTTGTCCTTGGAGGCAAAGAGGGGAATGTATGAGAGTATAGTTTTACCAACGCTCTTATATGGGTGTGAAGCATGGGTGATGAATGTTGCAGCGAGGAGAAGGCTGGAGGCAGTGGAGATGTCATGTCTGAGGGCAATGTGTGGTGTGAATATAATGCAGAGAATTCGTAGTTTGGAAGTTAGGAGGAGGTGCGGGATTACCAAAACTGTTGTCCAGAGGGCTGAGGAAGGGTTGTTGAGGTGGTTCGGACATGTAGAGAGAATGGAGCGAAACAGAATAACTTCAAGAGTGTATCAGTCTGTAGTGGAAGGAAGGCGGGGTAGGGGTCGGCCTAGGAAGGGTTGGAGGGAGGGGGTAAAGGAGGTTTTGTGTGCGAGGGGCTTGGACTTCCAGCAGGCATGCGTGAGCGTGTTTGATAGGAGTGAATGGAGACAAATGGTTTTTAATACTTGACGTGCTGTTGGAGTGTGAGCAAAGTAACATTTACGAAGGGATTCAGGGAAACTGGCAGGCCGGACTTGAGTCCTGGAGATGGGAAGTACAGTGCCTGCACTCTGAAGGAGGGGTGTTAATGTTGCAGTTTAAAAACTGTAGTGTAAAGCACCCTTCTGGCAAGACAGTGATGGAGTGAATGATGGTGAAAGTTTTTCTTTTTCGGGCCACCCTGCCTTGGTGGGAATCGGCCGGTGTGATAAAAAAAAAAAAAAAAAAAAAATAAGATCACAGTAAACAGGTGATTTCAGAATATGCAAAACAACCACTCTGAAAGAATAGAGAAATTCGAAGCGCTTTCGTGACTACTCACATTATCAAGGAACTATCATAGTTCCTTGATAATGTGAGTAGTCACAAAAACGCTTGGAATTTCTCTATTCTTTCAGAGTGGTTGTTTTGCATATATATATATATATATATATTTATATACATATATATATATTTATAAGTAGAATATATTTATATATATATATATACATATATAAATATATATATATATATATATATATATATATATATATATATATATATATATATATATATATATATATATATATATATATATATATATTTATATATATATATGGGGGTCCACGTCTGGTGTAAATTGTGGGACCCATAGCCTCGGAGAAGTGGATAAAAAGGCTTCAAGGAAAAATATTTGGATTTCTTCCTGAAGCCGTTTGAATATTCCACTTCCCCTACCACCCCATCTTTTCATATTTTTTTTTTTTTTACTAATAGGAATATTTTATTACATAATATGGTACAGAAGATTTAAGAGATACATTATTGATATAAAGGTGGCATATACGGTACATGTTGTTACGTGTGTATCACCGATTATAAGGTGAAAATCTCATCCAGCTCCTCAGAGCTGGGGCGTGTGCCCAAAATACAGCAGGCATTACCCCTTTGAACAGCCGCACTGAGCCGCTGGAACAGAAAACTAGCTGCCCTGGGATCCCTAGTTACCCTGATGAGTCTTTTTCCCAGCTCCTTAAGGAATTTAGATGCACTCTTTCCCCATGAGCCCAGGGTCTCTGAGCCTATGGGAACAAACATATAATGATGGGCAAGTTCTCCATATTTTCTAGACTTTTGGGACTCCCTGAAGCTGGCAGCTGCCCCTCCTTCCTCCCTGGTGTATTGGAGATAGGTATCAGCCAAGGTAGATGCACATGTATAGTCCCACACCACCTGCTTCCCATCTGTCCAGGCTTGAAGGGTGATACCATCTGGATGCTTCTGGCTGCCATCAGATCTGCATAGTTGGGGTGGCTCCCTTACTGCTGGGCATCCAGCTGTTGTGAGGCTCCTCTTGATAATGTTATTAACCTCCTCATGTCTTGCAATCTTTCCCTCGGATTTACGGCACACAAGACCATGGTACCCGAATCGGTCTGCTGCTTCACTGCCACAAATACACCTGTGTTCGGCGAGAATAGGGGCGGCAAGTCGAAGGGCAACACCGATGCGGATGGTCTGTGGGTCAAGACGTGTGCCAAGGCTGGAGTTGGGAACAGCCAACAGAAAGTCCCCAGCATGAGGGGCTCTCACTGCCAGGAGGCAGGCTCTATCCTTCCCTGACACACTCTGAAGCATTGTTGAGGCAATATTTTCCACTATTGGACCATCCCAGTGCGATTGTTTGTAGTTGTTGGGGGGAGCAGGTCTGGCTGCAGAGCCCATTAGATTATCCCAGATCACTGCTCCGTCAATGAATTTTTGGTCCTGGACTCCTATCTTGTCCCTAAGATGTTCAGGGAGAATCGCTGCTACAAGCTCTCTGGATGCAATACACGAGGACAGAAAAGCAGGTAACGCAATCTGTGATGACTTGCGGACACCAATGCCTCCTAGTCTGACTGGAAGTGTAGCTTGGTTCCACTGCCCGTCTTCTAGAGTAAGGTTAAGTACTTTCGTAAAAATCTGCCTCAGAATACTGTCATATTCGTGCAGTATAGGGTTATCATATGAAGGTGCACATCTTAGGAAATATGTCAACCTGGGCAGACTCAAGCACTTTGTGAGAAGGTACAAGGCATCGTGGGTGTCCAGATTGCCTATTCGTTGTTCCATTCTCCTTAACTCTTCCAATTTCTTCCTGAGAATTGTGTCAATGGCATTGCTTCCCAGAGGTGCTCCTAGCAAGACACTATTTGTTGGGGGGCAATGACTGCTGCTCCTGGTAGTTTTGATCTCACTGCATTTATCACTTGTTGACTGACTGAGATGATTTCACATTTGGATGGATTCAGGATGAGACCCATTTCCTGTCCCCGTGTCATTACCTGTGTAAGGTCATGTAGGAGGGACTCTTTTGTACCTGCTAGTGTGCCATCATCTAGGAACCAGATGTTTAGCTCGCTGGTCAGTCTGACTGTGATTTCCCTAACTGCTATACAGAAGAGAAATGGTGCAAGAGGATCTCCTTGTTGGACACCCTCCGATGATGTAATTTCATGCTCTCCAAAGAGAAGCATTGATTCCTTGCTATACCCGGCTGAAACAAAAGGGAAGAGACCAGGGAAATGTTCTTGTACTGCTGCTAATACCACGTCTCTTTTCAGGAAATTGAACGCATTCTTGAAATCTAATTTTACCACTGCATTGTCCTCAGGCAGGTTGTTGATATACGCCCTTGTTGCATGAACCGCTGCTTCACTTCCTTGAGAGACCCCAAAGCCAAGCTGGTTTGGTTGAAGCATCATGGCTGCCTGTGCACGAATACTTCGGACAGCAGCTTTGGATACGAGGCGGCGTAAGGTGTTGCCTACTGCAATTGGCCGAATTCCTCCATCCTTCTTTTTAAGTGCACAAAGTGTTGCACCAAAAAAGAAAGGTCTAATTTCATCAGGGATCAGACCAGCCAAGGAATTGTTGACGAACCTTGTGATCTCTGAAAGCAGTGTCTCTGCAATTTCCCCAATAACTGGATTAACCATTTCCTTTAAATGCTGTGGCCTTATTCCAGTGTAACCCCCAGCAGAGCCAGATGGGAACGACATTATTGCTTTGTAAATGTCTGAGTCTTCCACTATCAATGGTTCCATAGTGGGGACAGAGGTGTTGGAACTGTTGGTGCCACTGGTTTCCCTGGCAGGGTGCTTTCCTCTAAGTGCTTCAGCCGTGTCAGCATCCCTGGGAGCAACTGTATCTTCACTGGTAATAATTCTTATTGCCCCCACTGTGTTGCCCTCTTCAATTTTCTTGCTCACCTGGACTCTGACTTTTTCACTGTCAGTAGAGTGAGTGGGGGTTCTGCCTCTCCCTTTTTTGTGTTGACGGGGAAGGCGAATGAGGTTATCAACTCTAGGAAAATCTCTTAAGGATTTAATTATCATTGAGGCTAGCCTCTTTCCCCTTCTTTCCGGCACAGCTAAGCAGACATTGCCAAAAAGTAGCAAGTTGTGCCATGCCTTGATGGTTGGTGGAGCATTTAGGATAGTTGAACCATCGTTTACTTTTTTCAGGAGGTCTGTAAGTTTCCCAGCTGCGTGTGGACGGGCTGCTTTGGGAATATGTGTGAGTGTCCTGGTACCTGTTGCTTTAATTGCTTCCAAGAGATTGTCTGATGAGATGAAATCTGTTGGTGAGGGTTCAGGTGCCTGAGGTGGCTCTGGATCATCACTTTCCACAGGAGGACATCCTGAACCAGGGCAACTATCGTGCATGCAGAGGAAACCATTCGAGTTGAGACAACGAAGCTGTAAGCATGACCGACACTTGCCTCTCCTAGTATTGCCAACCGTGCCATTTCCCTGGCTGCTTGCTTCCTCCTGGTTGGCATCCATCTGCTAGACTAGACAATAGGAGTGGAATATGACATGCTGCGTGGGTATGGTGCGTGGAAGGTAGTGAACTTGACAGTGGTGGCCTGGTGGAGTTTGAGGGGCTGGGAGGGGAAGGGGAAAACTTCCCCTGGGAATTAGGTGGGGGAGGCGCAGGTTGTTGAGTGGGGTTATCCCGGAAAGTACAATACACATGGACTTGCGCACTATATATTGTTCACCCTGTCTTACAATACACAATAACTTTATTTGTTTCCCATGTACACTATGAACAATGTGGGTATGGGCACTGCTGAACCAATGTGTTCACTCACCATCTAGTTACACATCCAGTTACACATCCCGCCCTCTTCCACCCACCCCAGTGACGTGGGGGTGGATGCACTGACTGGTCACTCCCTCGTTAACATTAATTTCACATTGTTTTTTTATAGCATATGCCTCTAAATAGTCCATGCATCGACACAATCATTTCCAAGTTAACTGGAAGCATGGTGCATGGTGCTGGATATACATGTTTTTATAAGAGCTTTTCGAGGTTTATATGTACGATAATCTTGGCCGGTACTCATACACAGTGTAGGCCTAGTACTCCCCCACCCCTCCACTGGCCGTCTTCCTCACTACCACCCCTCACCGACATTTACCAACTGTACAACACTTCCACAATTTACCTTGAAATGGTGCACTGAAATGTCTTCTCGCTTCACTGGAATCTTCCCAGAATATTCACAATAAGTCCTGTTGAGTCTTAACCTGGTCAGCCTCGTTGATCCGGAGTTATAATTGAAAATCCCGCAGCTACCCCGCCACACGTCTTGCCATGCCAGCGCATGGCCGCCATATATATATATATATATATATATATACATAATATATATATATATATATATATATATATATATATATATATATATATATATATATATATATATATATATATATATATATATATATACAGTGGACCCCCGCTTAACGATCACCTCCAAATGCGACCAATTATGTAAGTGTATTTATGTAAGTGCGTTTGTACGTGTATGTTTGGGGGTCTGAAATGGACTAATCTACTTCACAATATTCCTTATGGGAAAAAATTCGGTCAGTACTGGCACCTGAACATACTACTGGAATGAAAAAAGTTCGTTAACCGGGGGTCCACTGTATATATATTTCAACAAGTCGGTCGTCTCCCACCGAGGGAGGGTAACCCAAAACAGAAAGAAAATCCCCAAAAAGAAAATACTTTCATCATCATTCAACACTTTCACCACACTCACACACTATCACTGCTTTTGCAGAGGTGCCCAGAATACAACAGTTTAGAAGCATATATGTATAAAGATACACAACATATCCCTCCAAACTGCCAATATCCCAAACCACTCCTTCAAAGTGCAGGCATTGTACTTCCCATTTCCAGGACTCAAGTCCGACTATATGAAAATAACCGGTTTCTCTGAATCCCTTCACTAAATATTACCCTGCTCACACTCCAACAGATCGTCAGGTCCCAAGTATCATTCGTCTCCATTCACTCCTATCTAATACGCTCATGCACGCTTGCTGGAAGTCCAAGCCCCTCGCCCACAAAACCTCCTTTACCCCCTCTTTCCAACCCTTATATATATATATATATATATATATATATATATATATATATATATATATATATAAAGGAACTATATATATCTATAAATAAAATGAGAAAGAGACCTTCAACAACATTTTATAAAGCGGTATTTAAACGAACTTCTTGTAGTGTTTGACATAAGAAACTTTTTTGACTTCTCTCCTCACATCTCTGGGTCCTCTCTCAACACAGTAGTGAGTGATCTATCTGAAGATACAGTTGCCTGCCAAACTCTCGGCTATATTGGATCATCTGACCACTAAGTTGTCTTTAACCCTTTCAGGGTCGAGAGGTCCTCTCCTAAACTTGTTCTCAGGGTCGAAAATTTTTTGGGAAAAAAAAAAAAAAATTACTTATGAAAAGATAGAGAATCTTTTCCCGATCATAATGACACCAAAAGTATGAAATTTGACAGAAAACTTATGGAATTATGCTCTCACAAAGTTAGCGGTCTCGACGATGTTAAAGCTTCGGCGATTTTGCCCACTTTGAGCCCTATTTTCGGCCAATTCCAATGTACTAGTTGACAAAAATCATAACTATTTTGCTAGAACTCCATTTTTTTCTATTGAATGAGTACAAGAAACCACCCATTTACCAATTTCAACTATCCAAGAAAGTGGTTAGAAATTAGCAATTTTGCCAATTTCACACAAATTTCAAAAGATGCCAATTTCCAAATAGGGTCCAGAATAAACAAGAGACATTCCTGGCACTAAAATAACATTTCCTCTGTTCATTAGTCATGTCTCCAGGCCCCTCTTACATTTCTTTTTCTTTCCACTTTGAATTTTTATTCTCACAAAAAAATAGAATATTTACTGTTATGCAGACTACTGCATTAGTGTAGAAATGGTATAAATAATATCAGTGCACTTGTGAAAGAATATTAGACTCACCAGTTGACGCGTGTTGGACGCTTAGCATGATTTGTTTACTTTTGAACTTCGGCAAAAATCGAACATTTCTGCTACTTTGAGTTCAATTTCAAGATACTTTTCATTGTGAAACCAATCAAAATCATCTCAATTTTTGTAATATGTCTTCCATTCTATAAATTGAGACCAGGAAAACTAGACTACAACCATAAATACCATACAAAAATACAATGCAAAGCTGCCGTTTTAAACCAAAAAAAAGGTCAAACTTTTTTTCTCATTACGCACTGTGTGCTGCAGGATTTTTTTTATGCTGTGCACACTGACCACATAGACCCATTCTTTCATATGTAGGCTTACTAGCTTTCTCTCGCTAGATCTAAAGGCGCTAGAATTTACGCGTTCTAGTACATCAATAACCCTGGTGTGTAAGCCGTACTAGTACGTCGGAAACCCTGAAAGGGTTAAGACAATGAAGATACCAAGAGAATAAGGTGAAGAATATACACACACACAACCTGACTATGGAAAAAAAGAATTTGACTAGACTGTTGCTCTGAGCTCACTGCCTCTGATTGGAATGCTTTTGTGCCAAGTTGTTGATAAGCAAGTGAATAACTTCACTGCACACATCCTTAATCTCTAACAAAAATGCATCCCTAACCAACAGTATGTGAAGAAGCCTTCAGATCAGCCTCTTTCAGCTTTTTTTGTTGAGAAGCTGCAGCTGCTAAGTACAAGGCTTGGAGAAGGCATAAAAGGCAGGAACATGTACATGCAAGACTGTTGGCAAGTGGAAGAAGTATGTAACCAGGCAATCTTAATTATTTAAGTCTGTTCTGCAACTGCAGCCAAAATAGTTGGGGGATTTAGTTGGGGCAGTCGTGTAGACATAGAAACATGCGACTGAGATGAAGCACAGTAGATGACAAAATAAGATCCTCAGGGCCTAGGGCTGTAAAAGGGTTAGGCAGTGGTGAATGTGGAAGTAGGGACTGCAAAGGTGATTGTGGTAGTAGATACTACTGAGGTTTGAGCCCGTCTAGCAGCTCTGGAATAAGAAAGCCATGGGAGTCTCTCTTGAAGGCAGAGATGGGAAACTGCAATGGCATAAGAGAAACTATCTCTCTTTAAGACAATAGATCTCTCTTTCCCTTTTGAAAAACTGACAACAGCAAGAATAAGCAGAATGCACCTCCTTACAGTTAGGGCAAGTCAGAGGTTGGCTGCAGAATGGATTTCTATGATCAGCTGCACCACAGACAGGGCAATCTGCCACTGATCTGCAATATTTTGCTGGTTAGTCAAAGCACCAGCAATTTCTACATGGTTATGGCATAGCGATCAATTCTCGGACATGTAAGCACTGTCTCACTGTATAAACAGGTGATAGTCCACAGAAGTTGAAAGTTAACTTAGCTATATTACAAGGTAAGTCTCTGCCCATAGGCAGGTAGTACATAAGTGTCTATTTTAAGAATTGAAAGATCTTGAAGCTTGAGTTGCTCCATAATATCTGTATCATGTGTTAGGAAGTGTCACTGAACAATAGTAAGCAGATGAAAAACAGATCCACAGCAAGAACTGAGGGAGATGTGTTTACAAATTGTGACACAAATACTGTCAATGGAAAGATTATGGGCTTGGCCAGCATTTTACACCATGATAATGCATGCACCACTCTTGAGAATGTGAAACAAAATGTTTCGTCCAACGTAATGCAGAAGTGCCTTGCTGATACTATGGTGTGAAAGAAAATATCTGGGAGATGTTGGTAGAAGAGTAAATAATTTGGTCTGTGATGTACCTTGAAACAAAGTGTAGGGGAAGAAAATGTCTAGCAGGTCGTGTCTGAGAAGCAGGGCAAGAGGTAACTGGGGTAATGTTATCTTTAACAGGTTGAGGTTGTTTGGACGGGGGACCTGAGGTGATCCATCTTGAGAAGTGTGGACAATCTAAAAATTGTGTACTGTAGAGGGTGAAGCTGGAATCATGGGTAAGGTTGTGTCGAGGTCAGAAGTATCGAAAGGATCGGTCGGCACCTTGGTACCAGAGGTGGGCAATGAGGAGTTACCCAAAAAAGGTACCAGGTTCTTACAGAGGTCCAAAGTGTCTGATGGCTCAGCAAGGTCTTGGGCGGATGCTGCTAGGGAAGGAAGGGGCCCAAGACGAGTTATTTCATAGATATGTCTCTATGATAAGATTGATTTTTTAAAGAGGGAGAGTGTGTGGAGTAACAGCTCCCAGGAGAAATGAAAGCTACTGTAAATCCCCATCCATGCCCAAGAGAACCCTCAGTGCAGCTGGTAGTGCAGATGTGGCATGGAACCCGTGTCATACCCTACCCTTCTTACCAGTAAACCAGCAGTCCAGGATAACAACCTCACATCCACCAAACCACCTCAGTGGACAAAAGAAAGGGTGGCCAGAAGCCCTCCACAAGGCATACCTCCTTCAACCACCACCTGCCAAAACTGAAAGGCAGCCCCCAGATACACCAGTCATCTTTAGGACACCCAAAGCTGCCCTCAGGGACTCCACAGAAAGTGGATCAGGACATCCCTAGATGATCCAGATTCCAGGGCAAACTTTACCACCACCGAGGACCTCAACAGAATGGGACTGACTATGATACTCTTTCCTTGACCCAGGAGCCAGAATTTCAGAGGAGAGATCCCCAAAGCCTGAACAAAGGAAAGGATGGAAAGGGTTTGAATGGGGAAAGGAGGTGGGATGGGAAAGGGGGAAGTGGGGGGCATTAAGGTTTGGTCTGATAAAGAATAAAAGGTCCAATTCCTTAGATCAAAAGCCTCTTCACCACAACAAGGAACCCCCTTTAACAAAAAATCTATAAAAAAAATTCTATAAATTCATAAATTTTTATAAATATTTTATTGATCATTACAAAAAACTCATTAGCAGAGAAAGTCACTGATAATTACATTATTACCTTACCAGTGATTACAATGATTACTTTATTATGTATCCAGTCAACTGTATTACCTGCCAGTGATGATAATAATAATCTTATTAATAATAATAATAATCAATCTCTTCCTTAATTAGGCTTTACACTTTATTGAAACAATTAAAAAAATGGAGAAATGATAATAATTATGATGATTATGATAATATTTTAATGGTTGGAAATTATGGCATTTTTAATGTCAAGTTTCCTGTGGCTAACCTACTGCTTTACTTCTTTCATTTATTCTTTCCTTTGTTTATTTATCCCCTCATTTATTCCCTCTTTATTAACATCTTTGCTTTCTTCATTTATTCTCTAATTCTTTCATTTCTTCTTCTCTTCATTCACTTCTACTGCTTCAATCATCAAATCTTGACATAACAGCAAAACTATGGAAGGTCATTTACCAGATCAGTTGATTCAGTAACAACAATCATCACAAGAACAATTATCAAAGCAATCACAATCATTACTATCCTCAATGATCACCACAACAACCACAATCATCACTATCAACAATCACCACAACAATCATCACTATCCTCAACAATCACCAGCCACCACCATCCTCTCAATTAGCTAAATTGTTGGTTTGAACAATAACACAATGTTAAGTTGAAGGCACATCAAACTAACTCAACACAAGACAATCACTTGTAAATTCAACATAAAACAATCACTTGTAAATTCAACACAAGACAATCACTTGTAAATTTAAGCTTACAATTAGTGACAAATTCTTGCAAAATCTTTAATTCTTACTCAAAAAAATGCTTAAAATTCTACTTAAAATAATGTATACGTATATAATTGTAAGGTTGACATGGTGAATTACATGTTTATAAGGTAAGATAATATAACTAGTAAAGGTAATCTTGAATTACAAGCAGAGGTCATAATTAATGACACTAGAGTTACAGCAGCAGTTAGTTGAGATATGTCGAGTCGAGGTGGTGGTGGCCACCAGTGTTGCTCTGTTGTTATATATTGTCCACACGACCAGACAGTGGTGGTGGTGGCCACCAGTGTTGCTCTGTTGTTATATATTGTCCACACGACCAGACAGTGGTGGTGGTGGCCACCAGTGTTGCTCTGTTGTTATATATTGTCCACACGACCAGACAGTGGTGGTTGTGGCCACCAGTGTTGCTCTGTTGTTATACGTATATTGTCCACACGACCAGACAGTGGTGGTGGTGGTGGCCACCAATGTTGCTCTGTTGTTATATATTGTCCACACGACCAGACAGTGGTGGTGGTGGCCACCAGTGTTGCTCTGTTGTTATATATTGTCCACACAACTAGACAGTGGTGGTGTTGACCACCAGTGTTGGTCTGTTGCCATATATTGTCCACACGTCCAGACAGTGAGTGGAGGAGGTATTGCAGTATACAAGGTGGTAGAGAGGGTCAAGTAGTGGAGTGGGCCAGGTAGTGGAGTGGGACAGGCAGTGGAGTGGGCCAGTTAGTAGAGTGGACCAAGTAGTGAAGTGGACCAGGTAGCAGAGTGGGCCAGGTAGTGGAGTGGGCCAGGTAGTGGAGTGGGCCAGGTAGTGGAGTGGGCCAGGTAGTGGAGTGGGCCAGGTAGTGGAGTGGGCCAGGTAGTGGAGTAAGTCAGGTAGTGGGGTGCACTAGGTAGTAGAGTGGACCAGGTTTAGTGGGCAGGTAGTGGAGTGGACCAAGTAGTAGAATGGACCAGGTAGCGGAGTGGACCAGATGGTGGAGTAGACCAGGTGGTGGAGTGGACCAGGTGGTGGTCCACTACTTCATAACACTTCCTTCCTGCAGAAGACATAATACAATCAATTAGTAAAACAAATACCAAGGCTTAATGTTTGACAGTCAAGTAATGTTGCACTTGATGAGCCACATGTGCAACACCTGGCGGGCTTTGTTTCCAACATGTTTCATCAGTCACATTACTGAATCAATACAGAGGTTACTAACAAGATGAGGTAATCAGTCCCTCCAATTAATAAGCAAAGTAGTAAGTTGATATTAGTGGCACATGTGTCTAATTTATCAAGAGACAACAGAAGTCACAACAGTAACTGAAACAAACACATGTCTACACACAGGAGACTCAAACATATGACGACGTTCTGGTCTAACTTGGGCCATTAATTAGTTGTGATCAAAACATAGTTGTGAATTTCAGTCTCTCGTGTGTGGATTATTTGCATATTGTCTACCTGGAAGTCGTCCCGGGGGTCACTGCCCCTGTGGTCCAATCCTTGACTAGTTTGTGAGCATTGCATATTTATTTATTAATTTGAACACAATACACAGAAGTACAAGGAAATACAGTGGTTAAGTGTAACATGCCAAAGCCCCTTGTATGCAGAGCATTATGGGCAGGCTTAAAATTAACTTAAGATTAACTAAGCAATGATATATTCAGTGGTAAACATTGCTGTAAACAGTTAACAATTAAGCACAAATGAGTATTTCAAAGACAGGTCATATGGTCATTTACTGTGTTGCTGAGCATTTAGTAGAATGAAGTATTCTGTTAGGTAATGTAATTAAAAATAACAAAGTTTGATTGGGTCACAGGTTAAACATTTATGAGATACAACTATTCAGTATTTATTTAATTGTGGGTGAGTAAGTGATTTTTAAGAAGAGACTTAAATTTATAAACAGTGTTTATTTTATATTCACAGGTAATGAATTCCAGATTTTAGGGCCTTTTATGTGCATTGAGTTTTTGCATAGTGTGAGATGGACACGGGGAATATCAAAGAGTCATCTGTGCCTTGTGTTATGGTCATGTGTTATGTTGAGGTTGGTAAGGAGATGTTTGAGGGGAGGGTTTATGTCACAGTTAAGTGTTCTATGTTATTATTATTATTATAATCAAAAAGAAGCGCTAAGCGGGCTATAGCCACAAGGGCAGAAGGAAGAAGCCACAAGGGCTATACAGCGCTGCAGGGTAGGGAAGGAAGCAAGGGAATTGGATGGCAGAAGGGAGGGGGGATGATCAGCAGGTTACAGAAAACAGCGGGGCAGGGGATAGTACGGGGGTAGAGGGTAGCAAGAGATTCAAGTAGAAAGGGCTGAAAGTATCAGAATTTGTGAAGTAAGTCAGTCGTTGTCAAAAAGTCAATGAGAGAGTCCGGATGAAAGGTGGGTCCATCAGCGAGAAGGGAAGGTAAAGAGAGAGCAGCGGGGCGAAGACGACGACAGAGGTAAATTCTGCGTGCTCGTTGATAAAGTGGGCAGTCCAACAGAATGTGGCTGACTGATAATGGAGCTTGGCAATTCTCACAGAGAGGAGCAAGACGCCTCTCCATGAGATATCCATGAGTAAGACGAGTATGGCCAATGCGAAGACGGGAGAGAGTAGTCTCCCAACCTCGACACTGGTGATAAGAAGACGGCCAGTAACCTATACTCGGTTTAATAGACTGAAGTTTGTTGCCGAGCATAGTAGACCAACGTTGTTGCCAACGGGTGTGAAGGTGGGAAGATATTACAGCAAAATAGTCCGTACATGGAATACCTCTATAAGAAACTGGTAGGTCATGTACTGCTGACCGCGCAGCAGTGTCTGCCTGTTCATTGCCCTGTACGTCAACATGACCAGGGACCCAACAAAAAACAATATCTTTATGCTTGGTAAAGATGCGGCGTAGCCAAAGTTGGATACGGAGGACTAAGGGGTGAGGTGTATCAAATTTTTGTATAGCCTGTAAAGCACTAAGGGAGTCTGAGACAACCACAAATGATGACACAGGCATAGATGCAATACGGATAAGTGCTGTAAGGATGGCATATAATTCAGCAGTAAAAATACTAGCCGAAGATAGTAAATGCCCTTGTACGACGCTGTCCGGAAACACTGCTGCGAATCCTACGCCGTCAGAAGACTTAGAGCCATCTGTGTACACAGCAATGGCATGAGAATGAGAGTGAAAGTGGTCAAGAAAAAGAGAGCGGGAAGCGACCGTAGACAGTTGGGCTTTCGAGCAAGGGAGGGAGAAAGAACAGACTCGAACAGCTGGAACTTCCCAGGGGGGTAGGGAAAAGTGAGATGCTACATGTACATAGAAAGGTGGTAGTTGAAGAGAAGACAAGAGCGAATGAAGGCGAAGAGAGAAGGGACGGAGTAAGCAGGGGCGGCGAACAAATAAAGAATGTCTACTAATATCAGTGACCATTCTATAAATGGAAGGATTGCGGAGATCATGAGAGCGTACATAGTAGCGCAGGCAATGGGCATCACGGCGATCGGATAAGGATGGAACGTTCGCTTCTGCATAGAGGCTTTCGACAGGGGAAGAGCGAAAAGCACCAAGGCATAAACGTAATCCTTGGTGATGAATGGGGTTAAGGCTAGAGAGAGTAGCAGGAGATGCCGCTGAATAGATCTGGTCACCATAATCAAGTTTCGATAAAATAAGGGTGGAATGTAGGTGAAGGAGGGTTCGACGATCAGCTCCCCACGAAAGATGAGCAAGGGTTTTAAGAAGGTTCAGCCGGCTGTGACAAGTTGCCTTCAGAGAGGTAATGTGAGGTTTCCAGGATAACCTACGATCAAAGAGGAGGCCCAGAAACTTGACTGTATCACGTTCAGGGATACGGGAGCCATAGAGGTACAAAGGATGATCGGAGATGACAGAGCGTCTAGTGAAAGTGATTTGGTGGGTTTTAGTGCTGGAAAATTTAAACCCATGCGTGGTGGCCCAATTGGAAACACGGTCGACTGCATGCTGGAGAGAAACTGTAAGGAGGTGACAGTCAGCGCCTGCACAGGCAATAGCGAAGTCATCAACATAGAGTGATGACCAAATATTTGATGGAAGACTAGAGGCCAAATCATTAATAGCAAGGAGAAAAAGTGTTGTGCTCAGAACACATCCCTGGGGGACACCTTCAGCTTGGATAAAGTCCGGGGAGAGCACATTATTAACCCGAACACGGAAATGCCTGTCAGTTAAAAAGTTCTTAAGGAAGGATGGTAGATTGCCTCGAAGGCCTAAGGAGTGGGCTTGGGCTAAAATATTATACCTCCAAGTTGTGTCATATGCCTTCTCAAGGTCAAAAAATATGGCAATAACTGAGTGGTTATTCGCAAAGGCATTACGAACATACGTATCCAAGCGCAGTAAGGGGTCTATGGTAGAACGTCCCTTACGAAAGCCATATTGACGAGTGGAGAGACTGTTGTGTGTCTCTAAATACCACACTAAACGTCTATTTACTAGACGTTCCATTACTTTGCAAACTGCACTGGTAAGAGCAATGGGACGATAGTGGGAGGTTTCATGTCCCGTAGTGCCTGGTTTGCGGAAAGGGAGAACAATGGCGGATTTCCACAGCTGTGGAAGAACTCCTTGTGACCAAATAAGATTGTAAAGGCGTAATAGGACTGCAAGGGCTGACTGATGTAAATGTTGTAGCATACGAATATGAATGTCGTCGGGCCCAGCTGCCGATGATCGACAAGCTGAGAGTGTTGCCTCCAGTTCTTGAAGTGTAAAAGGCACATTATACTGTTCTTCTCTGAGAGAAGAAAAGTCCAAGGGTGCTAACTCTCTGGCAGACTTTGAGGAAAGAAATGAGGGGCATAGATGGAGTCCCTGAGAAATACGGACCAGATGATTGCCAATTTCATTGGCAACATCTAGTGGGTTTGCTATATCAACACCGGCAACCCGCAGAACAGGAGCCGGGTCAGGAGAATATTTACCACTCAGTTTTCGTACTTTTTTCCAGACTGCACTCATAGAGGAAGCAGAGGTGATGGTGGAGACATAATCTCGCCAGCAAGTGCGTTTAGCGTCACGGATGACACGGCGAGCGATCGCACGCTTCTGTTTAAAATCAAGGAGTCGCTCTGTGGTTCTATTGTACCGGTACCTGCCCCATGCAGCGCGTTTCAAACGTACTGCACGAGCACAAGCAGGAGACCACCAAGGCACGCATTTCTGAGAATGCCTGCCCGAAGTTTGGGGTATAGAATGAGAAGCTGCGGTGAAAACGGAGGACGAGAAGAGGTGTAAAAGCTCATCGATGGAGGACGAAGAAGGAACCTCTTTAAAAACAGTCAGGTGTGAGTAAAGGTTCCAATTTGCCCGATTAAATTGCCAGCGTGGGGTGCGAAGAGGTGGCGAATATGAAGGGGAAGTAAGAATGATTGGGAAATGATCACTGTCATGTAAGTCCGGGAGAACAGACCAAGTGAAGTCTAATGCGGCGGAGGAAGAGCAAACTGAGAGATCGATGCAAGAGAGAGTATGAGTCCGAGGATCAAAATGGGTGTGAGTACCTGTATTTAAAACATGGAGGGGGTGGGTGGCAAGAAAAGCCTCTAACTGAATTCCACGGGAATCACAGTGAGACCCCCCCCCCAGAGGAAATGGTGGGCATTAAAATCACCAAGTAACAGAATCGGTGGCGGTAATGACGAAACAAGGAAGGCAAAATCCGGAATAGATAATGCCCGAGAAGGAGAGAGATATAAAGAACAGAGCGTATACCACCTATGTAAGTGGATACGGGCTGCTGTGTAATGCAGCGAAGTATGAACAAATAGCTGATGGTACGGAATATCAGTGCGGAGAAGAAGGGCACTTTCATTAAAGGTCCCATCAGGAAAAGGATCTGAAGAATACAATAAATTATAGCCTGAGATGTGAGAAATAACAGCAGAGTGTAATTTTGGTTCCTGTAAGCAAACACCAACAGGGGCAAACTGGGAGAGTAACATCTGAAGCTCACCCCGATTACCCCTGAGGCCGCGTATATTCCACTGTAAAAAGGCCATGATTGGCAATGATAAAGATACTTGAAATCCGCAGGTAAGGGTTCCTACGGACTAGAAGGGTTAGAAAAGTCCAC
The DNA here is from genome assembly GCF_038502225.1 of Cherax quadricarinatus. NCBI lineage: Eukaryota > Metazoa > Arthropoda > Malacostraca > Decapoda > Parastacidae > Cherax > Cherax quadricarinatus. Next base: position 37,849,466 of record NC_091321.1, on the reverse strand, counting down.
ATGCGGAGGCAGTGGAAAATGTTCAAGCAGCGAAGGAACGGTGCGCTGTGAAGAAAGGAGTTGCGCAGATGGAGCAGAGGAGAGAGAAAGAGCGGAAGGTGGATCAGTGTCCATTGATGGTTTGGTCTCTGCAATATATTCAGAGATTGCTTCAAGTGTTTCGGAATTCAGAGATGTCGTATGGGAGACAATATTGGGAATGGTAGGGGGAGGATGAGTAAAGATTGGAACCGTATTGGACTGTACCAAGGTAGGGGGGGGGGCGAAAGGGTGGAGGGAACTGGAGAAGCGTGGCAGGGGACAGAAGAGACAGGAACCTGGGAGGTGGCAGAAGAGGAAGAAACTTGGGAGGGAACAGGGGAGGAAGGTACATTACGAGGAGGAGGGTGAACCTCTGCATTTGTAACTGAGCCAGTGAGAGGGGAAGAACTAGGGACAGAGACAGGGAGGGTAAAATGAGGAGGTGGAAGATGGGTAGGAGGTGTTACCGGACCTTTTTTTGACTTTTGAGAAGTAGAGGGACGATTGGGAAGAGGTGTCGTACGAGGTCTCGTCGATACTGAGGCTTGTAAGAGAGAACTCGAAGAAGCGAGATTAGACTGAGGCGTTGAAGTAGGGACGTCTGAGCCGAGGACAGCAAAAGGATTAGATACAGGAGTGATTATGGGAGAGGTAACCACAGAGGTGGGTGTAGAAGATGGGATACCAGAAGTGGGGGGACGTTTTGAAACACGGGAATAAGAAACACGTGGGAGTCTCCCTTGGAGGCGGAGATGAGAAACTGCCATGGCATAAGGGAGACCTTCTGTCTCTTTGAGGTAACGGATTTCCCGCTCGTTTAAATAGACCTGACAACGGCGAGAGTACGAAGGGTGAGCCTCATGACAGTTAAGGCAAGAGGGAGATCGATTGCAAGACGTATTAGAATGGTCATCGGCACCACAGACTGGGCATTCGGCGATAGATCTGCAATATTTCGCTGGATGGCCAAATCGCCAGCAATTTCTACACTGTTGTGGTGTAGGGATCACCTTTCGAACTTGTAACCGATGTCCTGCTATATAAACTGAGGATGGGAGTTCTCGGCTGTCAAAAGTTAAACGAGCCACATTGCTAGGGTATCGTCTCCGCCCACGGGCAGGAAGAACGTAAGTGTCTACCTTGAGGATTGGGAGATCTTGGAGTTCCAGCTGTTCTAGAATGTCGGTGCCACATGTCTGGAAATTTTGTTGAACTATGGTATGGGGCAGAATGACGGTACCACTACAAGAATTGAGGGAATGATGTTTTTCAAGGGTGACAGGAACAGTATCTATATGGGAAAGACGAGAGAGCTCACGAGCCTGGGTAGCATTCTGTACGGTAATGATGCGCGTACCGCTCTTAAGAGCATGAAAAGAAATATCTTTACCAACATGGCGTAGGAGTGCCTTGCCAATACTATGGTCAGAAAGATAGGCAGTAGAGGAAGTTGGTCGTAAAGTGAAGAATTTAGTCCACTGTTCAGTCTGAAACTGAGCGTGGAAAGGTAGTGAAGGACGTGTCGATCGTTTCTGAGAAGAACGAGAAGGTGAAGGTGGAGAAGTATCATCAGCAGGTAATTGTCGTTGACGTTTAGGCGTGGGACCAGAGTTGGTCCGACGTGGAACGGGTCGGCGATTTGAAAATTGCCGCACCGTAGAGGGAGAGGCCGGAAGCATAGTCAGAGGAGAGCGAAGGTCTGATAAATCGAAGGAGTCAGTCGAGGCCTCAGTACCTGAAGCGGGTGAGGAAACAGCACCGGCAATAGGTACAGAGGTATGAGGAATGTCTGAAGAGTGGTCCAAAGACGAGGCGGGGTCAGAACGGGGTGCGGTATCAAGAAGGGGCCCGGGGGTACCAGGTTCATGGACTAGGGCTGCCATGGTTAGGTTACTTCTTTCTTTTTGTTTTTAAGAAAAAAAAAGAAAGAAGAAAAGAAAATAAAAATAAAAAAAAGAAAAAAAAAGGGGGGACCGGGGAGGGATAGGTCCTAGGAGGAATGAAAGGGCCAGAAATCTCCCTCCGCGCCCAAGAGGACCTCAGCACCGCAAGTAGCGCAGATGCAGCATGGAACCCGTGCCATACCCTACCCATCATGCTAGTAAACTAACAATCCGGGATAGCAACCTCACATCTGCCGAGCTACCTCGGTGGACAAAAGAGAGGGCGGCCGGATATCCGCCACAAAGCATACCTCCTTCGGCCACCACCCCCGGAATCCGAAAGGTGGCTTCCAGAGATACACTCGTCGCCCGAAAGACACCCAAAGCTACTCCGGGATACCGGAGAGGGATCGGGACATCCCCAGGCGATCCAGATTCCACGGCAAACTACGCCACCGCTAAGAACCTCAACGGAATGGGATGGACCCCGGTATCCTTTCTCCTACCCAGGAACTAGCGCGCCTGTGGGAGAAATCCCAAAGGACAAAAAGAGGAAGGGCAAAAGGGAGGAGTGGGGAGGAGGAGGAGGAAAGGAAAAAGGGGAGGATGGGGAGGATGGGATAGGGGAGGGGAGATTGGGGGGTAATTAGGTTCGGTCTGAGGAAGAAGACCGATAGGTCTAATTCCTCAGACCAAGAGCCTCTTCACCACGCCAAGGAGCCCCCCTTGAAGAGGAGGTAGTTGCCAGTAAGGTAGTCATTGGGTGGGGTATTTGAGCTTGGGATTTTATTGGCAAGGTTTTTTCCTATGGTGGAGAAGAAATCATTGAGTCTGTGCTGTTTCAGTTGGTGGGAGTTGGGATTCATCTGGTTTTGTTAGTTCAATTGCACTGTTCCATGCTATCTTTTTTGTTCCTAGAATTTCTGATAGAGTTTTTCAGGTCTTTTTTATATCACCTTCTAAGTTGGATAATCTGTTCTCATAATACAAGATTTCTGCCCTTCTTATCAGGCTGGTTAGAATTGACGAGTAACGTTTTGTTTGGTCTCTGGTTATGTGACCCATTCTGTACTGTTTTTCGTATAGGTGTTTTGTATTTATGGATTTGAGAATGCTGGGTGTTAGACAGGGAGTGTTCAGTCTCTTAGCTGTCATCTGTTTAGTTTTTTTAGGGCAGTGCTTGTTATAGAGGTATTGGGTCTTTTTTAGAAAATTATTAATACTTTCATCAATATCTGTATAGATTTCTAGCTCAGTGTGCCAGTCAATGTTTGTCACTGCTGCTGTGAAGTTATTAATGACTACCTCATTGTGAAGTTTGAAAGTGACTTTTAGTAGTGTCTTGGGGTAATTTGCCTAGATTAGTTATGAAGAAGGTAGGGTAGTGGTCTGTGGTATTATCTATGATTATGCCTGATTTTAAAGGGGATATGGTGTTGGTCCAGATGTGGTCTAGTAGGGAAACACTAGTCTCTGTAATTCTTGTAGGTTTTGTTACTGTTGGTATCAACAAGCAGTTACTCATAGTGTTTGTGAATTCAGTAATGTGTGGGTCCAGGTCTTGCAGGAGATTTATATTGAAGTCACCTGAGAGTAGTAAGTGACCTTTATTCATGCGTGCATCAGTTATCATACTTCCTAGGTTTTCACTAAAACAGCTAATGTTTGACTGTGGCACTCTGTAGAGAGTACCACAGTGAGAGGTTTTTGTAGGTATTTGGATTTGAATTTAGCTATTATATATTCTCCATGTTCATCCCTTGTGCAAGTATTAGTGATACATTGTAGTTGGTGTGACTAGTATACAGCTGTGCTACCCCCTTGTTGATCTGGCCTACAGTTGTGTATGGCTGTGTAACCAGGAATGGCATAGACATCTGTAGTATCAGGCTTTAGCCAGGTTTTGGTGAGAGTAATGATGGACATATTGGCATGCAGGGAATTTAGTAAAGCTATGAGGTCATCGTAATGTTTGCTTAAAGATCTGATATTGAAGTTAAAGATAGTTATGTTGTTGTTGGCTCTCAAGAAGTGCCTTTGATTGTTCTGCTGTGTAGTAATTACAGTAACTGTTTGATTCATTTAAGACATTCAATAAGAGGTTGGTATCAGGATCAATGCTTGTAATCATAAGATTTATAGTGAATCTATATTTAGAATTAAGTATAAGACAAAGTAAATATTCTAAAGCTAAAAAATAGCACCTGAAGTATTTTAACAAATGTTAAAATTTGAGCTAAGGTAGCTCTTTAAACCTAAAATAAAGGAGACAATATAAAAGGGACTAAAATAATTTGTGGTGAACAAATGAAGTGATGTTCAAATAAATGAGCTAGGGAATATAATGGCAAAATAGTGAACTTATTACACTTTAGCACCTGAGAATAGCACCTTGATTATTTTAACAATTCTGAACATATGAACTAAGGTAGTTTTATAAAGCTAAAATAAAGGAGAAAATATATCATTGTTATGACAGTGTTATGTTTGTGATGGTATTTCATGGTAAGACACTGAGGGACAACTTTCTTAAACAACTCCCAACCATGATAGTAGTAGTAGTAGTAGTTGTCATGATATTAACACAACACTTGAAGCACCTAGGTCACTCAGCCAAACAACATATGTGGTACAATAGACAATAAAAACAAGGATAAAATTAACAAAGGAAGGTAAACACTCAACACAGCAAATACTGTCATAGTATGACCCTACCTTGGTGAAATAAGTGTGTTTCACTCTATGATCTGAGAAAGGTATCCAAGCATCTCATAAACTCAGCCTCCTTTACCTCAAAGTTTTCCACAAGAATAACACTGTAGCATGCTTATTATGTAGTTAAATAATTATGAGTGTGTAAAGATAATCAGAAGAAACATTCACAAGTTATTAAAACAAGTCAGAAGAATCATTCACAAATAATCAGACCACTCAATGGAGGCAACCTGAGAGGTCTTCATCCACTGCCTTGGATGAAGACCTCATCCATGGCAGTGGGTCTATCTTCTCATAAGATGTATCACCCCTACATGTTTAGTGCTTCCCCCATGATTATTTTAATACAAATTTATATCATGGAGACCAATGCCTGAATTGAGTTAAGACAGCAGACAGCAGGTGTTCAACTACAGACCAGTACCACTGACACAAGACAGCAAGTGTTCAACTACAGACCAGTACCACTGACACAAGACAGCAGACAGACAGCAAGTGTTCAACTACAGACCAATATCACTGATATACATACCATACAAGTTAACAAAGAAGATAATGAGGAAAGGGCTACAACACATGTAGACAAATGCTTTCATAACAATAACCAACACAAGTTCTGAGATGGTAAATCTTGTCTTACCAACAACCAGTTTTATGACAAAGTAACACAAGTGAGAGAGGAGAGAGAGAGTTACATGAAGTCTATCTGAGGTTGTTCTGGAGGTCAGTGTCCCCACGGCCCAGTCCTGGACTAGACCTCTTCATGGGTCAGGGCCCGAGTAGATTCTAGAGTGCAAGAAGGCAGTTGTTACTGTACCCACAAGAAGCTGGGACGGAAACTAAACATGTAGGCAGGGATAACAGAGAATGACTATTTGACTGAAGAAGCCTATGTAGGTGAAATGTCTCACTTACAGTAAAGATACTTCAACTTGTCAGTATAATATACCATTTTCAATATACTTCCACATATGTTCCAGTAATACTTCTGATATCTGTTGGTAGCAAGTTGAACAGTCCAGGTCCACTAATGTTGTTATTGTGCCTGCAGCACCTCTGCTTCTCATTGGGTTTATTTTACACTTCCTTCCATATCTCTCACTCCAGTACATTCACACTCCAAGTTGCTTCATAAATGATCATGTTATCATACTGGGTTATAGATCATCTCAGGCTTCTTAATGAAAATAAGATACCAGATACATATTATTTAGTAATTTAGTAATTTAAGCATACATACAGAGGTACAAAAAATACAGGTAAGAGCAGCATGCCAAAGCCACTTATATGCATAGCATTATGGGCTGGCTTAAAATTAACTTAAGATTAACTAAGCAATGATGAAATCAGTGATAAAACATTATTGTAAACAGATAACTATAAAGCACAAATGAGTATTACAAAGACAGGTCATATGGTTGCTTGCATTGTTGTACATTCAGTCGTATGGAGTATTCTGTTAGGTAGTGTATTTAAAAAAATAAAGTTAGACTGGGCCCTAGGTTTAACATTTGTGTGATATAATTGTGAGTAACATATAGGATATACAATTTATAAGGTTCAGTTATTCAGTATTTATTTGGTTTTGAGTGAGTAAGTGATCTTTGAGAAGAGACTTGAATTTATAAACAGGTAGTGTTTCTTTTATATTTACAGGTAATGAATTCCAGATTTTAGGGCCTTTTATGTGCATTGAGTTTTTGCATAGCGTGAGATGGACACGAGGAACATCAAAGAGTGATCTGTGCCTTGTGTTATGGTCATGTGTTCTGTTGAGGTTGGCAAGGAGATGTTTGAGGGGAGGGTTAATATCAGAGTTAAGTGTTCTATGTATGTAATAGGCGCAGTAATAAGTATGGATGTTTTGTATGGTGAGTAGGTTGAGTGTTTTGAATATTGGTGGAGCGTGCTGCCTGTAGTGAGAATTTGTTATCATTCTAACTACAGTCTTTTGTTGGGTAATTAGTGGTCTGAGATGGTTAATTGTTGTTGAGCCCCATGCACAAATTCCATAGGTGAGATAGGGGTAAATAAGAGAGTGATAAAGGGCCAGGAGGGCTGACTGTGGAACATAGTACCGTATCTTCGATAGTATGCCTACAGTCTTGGAAATTTTCTTAGAAATTTGTTGTATATGTGTATGAAATTTGAGTCTATTATCAAGGTGGATTCCTAAGAATTTTCCCTCTGTTATTAAATTTCCTAAATTTGCTTGCAACTGATAAGTCAAATGCAGATGTAAATCCAGATGAGCTCCTGTAAACCCTTTTGAGGCCTAGTTCCAAGGCATTTTGCACATCCATATACTCTTGTGCTACTGTCCACAGGATGGATATGGAGTGAACAGTAAACTAGCCACTATCATCCACAGCATGGATAAGGGGTGCATAATGAACTAGCTAAATACTGTCCATAGGATGGATATGGGGTGCACAATAAACTAGCCAATATTGTCCACAGGATGGATACGAGTACAATAAATAGCTATTATGACCCAGATAATCAAGGCCTGTCATCCTGGGTGTAAAGAGAAGCTTGGAGCAAAATAAACACAGCAGAAAACTTTGAATTATATTATCCTTCACCAAGTATAACAGAAGTATGTACACTACACACATTATGTACAGCAAATAGGTATTAGTGCATGCCATGGTAGTCAAGGCAGAGCAGCAGCCAACAGACAAGATAGACAACCATGCTTCAACCAGCAGCAGAATGGAAATGACATGGGTGAAAATTTGAGTGGTAGCCACGCAACCTTCACAATTGCCAGATCCACATTATGACTGGTTGAACCTAGGCGCTGATTTGACAATGAGGCCCCATGAACCATCAATCCCTTAGCCACCTGGTTCGCTGGTTGGTGAGGCAGCCTAAGTGAGTGCGTTAACATGCTCTGAATAAAGGTTACATACTCTCAGCATGCAACAATAGCTAATTCAGTGGTAAAATCTTATCACTCTGGTACATTGTTAAGGTAGTGTACAGGTTTGGAACAAGATCATCCAGTAACTGCCAAGTATCATTACACATTACGAGACACACCTGGCATAGGCTGCAGCATTAGTAAAACTCTCAAAACCCTTCAAAGGTATATCAAAGATATCTTTACAGTTATCATTCCAGAGAATACACATTCAGTACTCTGAGACATTCCTAACACAGTAAATGCCTTATTGGCTCTATGTAGGTAGTGAATTCTGCCTCAGTATTTGTTCCAAATCAAACATCTCTCCTGTGGTCAACATAAACATCAACATGGAACAGTATATCAAGCAGGTGCACAATAAATGAGCTGCTTCCACAGAAAAAAATTGGTCAATCTTACCTAATTTTTCTCTGAGGACTGGAAGATTTATCCTTCTCCTGGAAATAAAAATATAATTTACCAACACAAGGAGCATTCTCCACCTGCAGCATTCTCCACCTGACTTCATCCTATAAATACTCATGTACCTTTCACCCAGGTAGATCTGTTTGTGACTTCATAAAGACCACTGGGTGGGTGAAACGTCATTAAAGGATCACATTATAATGCTTATGTGTTTATTTTTTCATCATTCTTCTCCTGCTTCCCACTGCTTGTGTTCTTCATCCTCTTGCAAGCTCTGAACAACGTACTCAGAAAACATTTCAACATTCAAACACTGCCTCTTGATCAAAGCATTAGTATAATAAACTTAAGTATCTTTCTGAAGTACTGACACCTTGTATGATTTGTTGTTCATTTTGTATACCGAGTCTTGCATTGCTGGTGAAAAATAATTCAAAGCGCAAGCCTTTTCTTGTGTACCTGTGATATAGCAAGTTTTCCTGTTTCTACAGGCCAGTTCTGGGCCAGGCTTGCTGGTGCTTGCCTAGTCAACCAGGCTGTTGCTGCTGGTGACATGCTGACCAACATATCCATCACAGCTTGGGTGACCCAACACTTGGTGGAGGTACTTGGCCAGTTTCCTCTTATAGACTTCAACACTTGCTCCAACAGTTTCTGATATCTTATGGCAAGATGTTAAAAAGTTTGGGTCGGTGGATGTTGACGCAATCTTCTCTTATTGTGGGCATGTTGCTGCCAGTAGTTCGTAGTTAGATGAATTGCTTTAGACCATTAATGCTCAGTGTGTTTTCCTACTGTGGCCATAGTACAACCAAGCTGTTGTTGGTAGCAGGTTGTATAGTCTCCAACAATGATTGTTTACAGAGTGTTCTCTTTATGTGACCATGGCACAATCAGGTTGTATCACAAAACTTACATAATTGCTTCATGGAGGTCAGACTGTCAGTCTGACTCAAACTGTCAGCTGAGAGGGTTATAAACTATTACACACTGGTAGGGTCAACAGGAAGGGTGATGCAGTGGTGATGTGTGCCAGATTATTATTATTATTATAATCAAAAAGAAGCGCTAAGCCACAAGGGCTATACAGCGCTGCAGGGTAGGGAAGGAAGCGAGGGTATTGGGCGGCAGAAGGGGGAAGGGATGATCAGTAGGTTACAGAAAACAGCAGGGCAGGGGATAGTACGGGGGTAGAGGGTAGCAAGAGATTGAAGTAGAGAGGGCTGAAGGTATCAGAATTTGTGAAGTCAGTCAGTTATTGTCAAAAAGTCAATGAGAGAGTCCGGATGAAAAGTGGGTCCATCAGCGAGAAGGGAAGGTAAAGAGAGAGCAGCGGAGCGAAGACGACGACAGAGGTAAATTCTGCGTGCTCGTTGATAAAGTGGGCAGTCCAACAGAATGTGGCTGACTGATAATGGAGCTTGGCAATTCTCACAGAGAGGAGCAGGGCGCCTCTCCATGAGATATCCATGAGTAAGACGAGTATGGCCAATGCGAAGACGGGAGAGAGTAGTCTCCCAACCTCGACACTGGTGATAACAAGACGGCCAGTAACCTATACTCGGTTTAATAGATTGAAGTTTGTTGCCGAGCATAGTAGACCAACGTTGTTGCCAACGGGTGTGAAGGTGGGAAGATATTGCAGCAAAATAGTCTGTAAATGGAATACCTCTATATGAAACTGGTAGGTCATGTACTGCTGACCGCGCAGCAGTGTCTGCCTGTTCATTGCCCTGTACGTCAACATGACCAGGGACCCAACAAAAAACAATATCTTTATGCTTGGTAAAGATGAAGCGTAGACAAAGTTGGATACGAAGGACTAAGGGGTGAGGTGTATCAAATTTCTGTATAGCCTGTAAAGCACTAAGGGAGTCTGAGACAACCACAAATGATGACACAGGCATAGATGCAATACGGATAAGTGCTGCAAGGATGGCATACAATTCAGCAGTAAAAATGCTAGCTGAAGATAGCAAATGCCCTCGTACGACGCTGTCCGGAAACACTGCTGCGAATCCTACACGGTCAGAAGACTTAGAGCCATCTGTGTACACAGCAATGGCATGAGAATGAGAGTGGAAGTGGTCAAGAAAAAGAGAGCGGGAAGCGACCGTAGACAGTTGGGCTTTCGAGCAAGGGAGAGAGAAAGAACAGACTCGAACAGCTGGAACTTCCCAGGGGGGTAGGGAAAAGCGAGATGCTACATGAACATAGAAAGGTGGTAACTGAAGAGAAGACAAGAGCGAATGAAGGCGAAGAGAGAAGGGACGGAGTAAACAGGAGCGGAGAACAAATAAAGAATGTCTACTAATATCAGTGACCATTCTATAAATGGAAGGATTGCGGAGATCATGAGGGCGTACATAGTAGCGAAGGCAATGGGCATCACGGCAATCGGATAAGGATGGAACGTTCGCTTCTGCATAGAGGCTCTCGACAGGGGAAGAGCGAAAAGCACCAAGGCATAAACGTAATCCTTGGTGATGAATGAGGTTAAGGCTAGAGAGAGTAGCAGGAGATGCCGCTGAATAAATCTGGTCACCATAATCAAGTTTCGATAAAATAGGGGTGGAATGTAGGCGAAGGAGGGTTCGACGATCAGCTCCCCATTAAAGATGAGCAAGGGTTTTAAGAAGGTTCAGCCGGCTGTGACAAGTTGCCTTAAGAGAGGTAATGTGAGGTTTCCAGGATAACCTACAGTCAAAGAGGAGGCCCAGAAACTTGACTGTATCATGTTCAGGGATACGGGAGCCATAGAGGTACAAAGGATGATCGGAGATGACAGAGCGTCTAGTGAAAGTAATTTGGTGGGTTTTAGTGCTGGAAAATTTAAACCCATGTGCGGTGGCAAAATTGGAAACACGGTTGACCGCATGCTGGAGAGAAACTGTAATGAGGTGACAGTCAGCTCCTGCAAAGGCAATAGCGAAGTCATCAACATAGAGTGATGACCAAATATATGATGGAAGACTAGAGGCCAAATCATTAATAGCAAGGAGAAAAAGTGTTGTGCTCAGAACACATCCCTAGGGGACACCTTCAGCTTGGATAAAGTCCAGGGAGAGCACATTATTAACCCGAACACGGAAATGCCTGTCAGTTAAAAAGTTCTTAAGGAAGGATGGTAGATTGCCTCGAAGGTCTGAAGAGTGGGTTTGGGCTAAAATATTATACCTCCAAGTTGTGTCATATGCCTTCTCAAGGTCAAAAAATATGGCAATAACTGAGTGGTTATTCGCAATGGCATTATGAACATATGTATCCAAGCATAGTAAGGGGTCTATGGTAGAACGTCCCTTACGAAAGCCATATTGACGAGTGGAGAGACTGTTGTGTGTCTCTAAATACAACACTAAACGTCTATTTACCAGGCGTTCCATCACTTTGCAAACTGCACTGGTAAGAGCAATGGGACGATAGTGGGAGGCTTCATGTCCTGTAGTGCCTGGTTTGCGGAAAGGGAGAACAATGGCAGATTTCCACAGCTGTGGAAGAACTCCTTGTGACCAAATAAGATTGTAAAGGCATAATAGGACTGCAAGGGCTGAATGATGTAAATGTTGTAGCATACGAATGTGAATGTCGTCGGGCCCAGCTGCCGATGATCAGCAAGCTGAGAGTGTTGCCTCCAGTTCTTGAAGTGTAAAAGGCACATTATACTGTTCTTTTCTGAGAGAAGAAAAATCCAAGGGTGCTAACTCTCTGGCAGACTTTGAGGAAAGAAACGAGGGGCATAGATGGAGTCCCTGAGAAATACGGACCAGATGATTGCCAATTTCATTGGCAACATCTAGTGGGTTTGCTATATCAACACCGGCAACCCGCAGAACAGGAGCTGGGTCAGGAGAATATTTACAACTCAGTTTTCGCACTTTTTTGCAGACTGCACTCATAGAGGAAGCAGAGGTGATGGTGGAGACATAATCTCGCCAGCAAGTGCATTTAGTGTCACGGATGACACAGCGAGCAATTGCACGCTTCTGCTTAAAATCAAGAAGTCTCTCCGTGGTTCTATTCTACCAGTACCTGCCCCATGCATCGCGTTTCAAACGTACTGCACGAGCACAAGCAGGAGACCACCAAGGCACGCCATTTCTGAGAATGCCTGCCCGAAGTTTGGGGTATACAATTAGAAGCAGCGGTTAAAACGGAGGACGAGAAGAGGAGTAAAAGCTCATCAATGGAGGACGAAGAAGGAACCTTTCTAAAAACAGTTAGGTGTGAGTAAAGGTTTCAATTTGCCTGATCAAATTGCCAGCGTGGGATGCAAAGAGGTGGTGAATATGAAGGGAAAGTAAGAATGATTGGGAAATGATCGCTGTCATGTAAGTCCGGAAGAACAGACCAAGTGAAGTCTAATGTGGCAGAGGAAGAGCAGACTGAGAGATCGATGCAAGAGAGAGTGTGAGTCCGAGGATCAAAATGGGTGTGAGTACCTGTATTTAAAACATGGAGGGGGTGGGTGGCAAGAAAAGCCTCTAACTGAATGCCACGGGAATCACAGTGAGAACCCCAGAGGAAATGATGGGCATTAACCCTTTGACTGTCGCGGCCATATATATACGTCTTACGAGGTACCGTGTTTGACGTATATATACTCATAAATTCTAGCGGCTTCAAATCAAGCAGGAGAAAGCTGGTAGGCCCACACGTGAGAGAATGGGTTTGTGTGGTCAGTGTGCACCATATAAAAAAATCCTGGAGCACGCAGTGCATAATGAGAAAAAAAAAACTCCGACTGCTTTTTTTAATTAAAATGCCGACTTTATGGACTATTTTCGTATAGTATTTATTTTTGTATTCTCGTTTTCTTGGTCTCATTTGATAGAATGGAAAACATATTATAGAAATAGAGGTGATTTTGATTGATTTTACTATAAAAAGAACCGAGAAATGGAGCTCAAAGTAGGGGATTATTATTATTATTATAATCAAAAAGAAGCGCTAAGCCACAAGGGCTATACAGCGCTGCAGGGTAGGGAAGGAAGCAAGGGAATTGGATGGCAGAAGGGAGGGGGGATGATCAGCAGGTTACAGAAAACAGCGGGGCAGGGGATAGTACGGGGGTAGAAGGTAGCAAGAGATTGAAGTAGAAAGGGCTGAAGGTATCAGAATATGTGAAGTAAGTCAGTCGTTGTCAAAAAGTCAATGAGAGAGTCCGGATGAAAGGTGGGTCCATCAGCGAGAAGGGAAGGTAAAGAGAGAGCAGCGGAGCGAAGACGACGACAGAGGTAAATTCTGCGTGCTCATTGATAAAGTGGGCAGTCCAACAGAATGTGGCTGACTGATAATGGAGCTTGGCAATTCTCACAGAGAGGAGCAAGACGCCTCTCCATGAGATATCCATGAGTAAGACGAGTATGGCCAATGTGAAGACGGGAGAGAGTAGTCTCCCAACCTCGACACTGGTGATAAGAAGACGGCCAGTAACCTATACTCGGTTTAATAGACTGAAGTTTGTTGCCGAGCATAGTAGAGCAACGTTGTTGCCAACGGGTGTGAAGGTGGGAAGATATTGCAGCAAAATAGTCCGTAAATGGAATACCTCTATAAGAAACTGGTAGGTCATGTACTGCTGACCGCGCAGCAGTGTCTGCCTGTTCATTGCCCTGTACGTCAACATGACCAGGGACCCAACAAAAAACAATATCTTTATGCTTGGTAAAGATGCGGCGTAGCCAAAGTTGGATACGGAGGACTAAGGGGTGAGGTGTATCAAATTTTTGTATAGCCTGTAAAGCACTAAGGGAGTCTGAGACAACCACAAATGATGACACAGGCATAGATGCAATACGGATAAGTGCTGTAAGGATGGCATATAATTCAGCAGTAAAAATACTAGCCGAAGATAGTAAATGCCCTTGTACGACGCTGTCCGGAAACACTGCTGCGAATCCTACGCCGTCAGAAGACTTAGAGCCATCTGTGTACACAGCAATGGCATGAGAATGAGAGTGAAAGTGGTCAAGAAAAAGAGAGCGGGAAGCGACCGTAGACAGTTGGGCTTTCGAGCAAGGGAGGGAGAAAGAACAGACTCGAACAGCTGGAACTTCCCAGGGGGGTAGGGAAAAGTGAGATGCTACATGTACATAGAAAGGTGGTAGTTGAAGAGAAGACAAGAGCGAATGAAGGCGAAGAGAGAAGAGACGGAGTAAACAGGGGCGGCGAACAAATAAAGAATGTCTACTAATATCAGTGACCATTCTATAAATGGAAGGATTGCGGAGATCATGAGAGCGTACATAGTAGCGCAGGCAATGGGCATCACGGCGATCGGATAAGGATGGAACGTTCGCTTCTGCATAGAGGCTCTCGACAGGGGAAGAGCGGAAAGCACCAAGGCATAAACGTAATCCTTGGTGATGAATGGGGTTAAGGCTAGAGAGAGTAGCAGGAGATGCCGCTGAATAGATCTGGTCACCATAATCAAGTTTCGATAAAATAAGGGTGGAATGTAGGCGAAGGAGGGTTCGACGATCAGCTCCCCACGAAAGATGAGCAAGGGTTTTAAGAAGGTTCAGCCGGCTGTGACAAGTTGCCTTCAGAGAGGTAATGTGAGGTTTCCAGGATAACCTACGATCAAAGAGGAGGCCCAGAAACTTGACTGTATCACGTTCAGGGATACGGGAGCCATAGAGGTACAAAGGATGATCGGAGATGACAGAGCATCTAGTGAAAGTGATTTGGTGGGTTTTAGTGCTGGAAAATTTAAACCCATGTGTGGTGGCCCAATTGGAAACACAGTCGACTGCATGTTGGAGAGAAACTGTAAGGAGGTGACAGTCAGCGCCTGCACAGGCAATAGCAAAGTCATCAACATAGAGTGATGACCAAATATTTGATGGAAGACTAGAGGCCAAATCATTAATAGCAAGGAGAAAAAGTGTTGTGCTCAGAACACATCCCTGGGGGACACCTTCAGCTTGGATAAAGTCCGGGGAGAGCACATTATTAACCCGAACACGGAAATGCCTGTCAGTTAAAAAGTTCTTAAGGAAGGATGGTAGATTGCCTCGAAGGCCTAAGGAGTGGGCTTGGGCTAAAATATTATACCTCAAAGTTGTGTCATATGCCTTCTCAAGGTCAAAAAATATGGCAATAACTGAGTGGTTATTCGCAAAGGCATTACGAACATACGTATCCAAGCGTAGTAAGGGGTCTATGGTAGAACGTCCCTTACGAAAGCCATATTGACGAGTGGAGAGACTGTTGTGTGTCTCTAAATACCACACTAAACGTCTATTTACTAGGCGTTCCATTACTTTGCAAACTGCACTGGTAAGAGCAATAGGACGATAGTGGGAGGTTTCATGTCCCGTAGTGCCTGGTTTGCGGAAAGGGAGAACAATGGCGGATTTCCACAGCTGTGGAAGAACTCCTTGTGACCAAATAAGATTGTAAAGGCGTAATAGGACTGCAAGGGCTGACTGATGTAAATGTTGTAGCATACGAATATGAATGTCGTCGGGCCCAGCTGCCGATGATCGACAAGCTGAGAGTGTTGCCTCCAGTTCTTGAAGTGTAAAAGGCACATTATACTGTTCTTCTCTGAGAGAAGAAAAGTCCAAGGGTGCTAACTCTCTGGCAGACTTTGAGGAAAGAAATGAGGGGCATAGATGGAGTCCCTGAGAAATACGGACCAGATGATTGCCAATTTCATTGGCAACATCTAGTGGGTTTGCTATATCAACACCGGCAACCCGCAGAACAGGAGCCGGGTCAGGAGAATATTTACCACTCAGTTTTCGTACTTTTTTCCAGACTGCACTCATAGAGGAAGCAGAGGTGATGGTGGAGACATAATCTCGCCAGCGAGTGCGTTTAGCGTCACGGATGACACGGCGAGCAATCGCACGCTTCTGTTTGAAATCAAGGAGTCGCTCTGTGGTTCTATTGTACTGGTACCTGCCCCATGCAGCGCGTTTCAAACGTACTGCAAGAGCACAAGCAGGAGACCACCAAGGCACGCATTTCTGAGAATGCCTGCCCGAAGTTTGGGGTATAGAATGAGAAGCTGCGGTGAAAACGGAGGACGAGAAGAGGTGTAAAAGCTCATCGATGGAGGACGAAGAAGGAACCTCTTTAAAAACAGTTAGGTGTGAGTAAAGGTTCCAATTTGCCCGATTAAATTGCCAGCGTGGGGTGCGAAGAGGTGGCGAATATGAAGGGGAAGTAAGAATGATTGGGAAATGATCACTGTCATGTAAGTCCGGGAGAACAGACCAAGTGAAGTCTAATGCGGCGGAGGAAGAGCAAACTGAGAGATCGATGCAAGAGAGAGTATGAGTCCGAGGATCAAAATGGGTGTGAGTACCTGTATTTAAAACATGGAGGGGGTGGGTGGCAAGAAAAGCCTCTAACTGAATTCCACGGGAATCACAGTGAGACCCCCCCCCAGAGGAAATGGTGGGCATTAAAATCACCAAGTAACAGAATCGGTGGCGGTAATGACGAAACAAGGAAGGCAAAATCCGGAATAGATAATGCCCGAGAAGGAGAGAGATATAAAGAACAGAGCGTATACCACCTATGTAAGTGGATACGGGCTGCTGTGTAATGCAGCGAAGTACGAACAAATAGCTGATGGTACGGAATATCAGTGCGGAGAAGAAGGGCACTTTCATTAAAGGTCCCATCAGGAAAAGGATCTGAAGAATACAATAAATTATAGCCTGAGATGTGAGAAATAACAGCAGAGTGTAATTTTGGTTCCTGTAAGCAAACACCAACAGGGGCAAACTGGGAGAGTAACATCTAAAGCTCACCCCGATTACCCCTGAGGCCGCGTATATTCCACTGTAAATAGGCCATGATTGGCAATGATAAAGATACTTGAAATCCGCAGGTAAGGGTTCCTACGGACTAGAAGGGTTAGAAAAGTCCACATGCGGAGGCAGTGGAAAATGTTCAAGCAGCGAAGGAACGGTGCGCTGTGAAGAAAGGAGTTGCGCAGATGGAGCAGAGGAGAGAGAAAGAGCGGAAGGTGGATCAGTGTCCATTGATGGTTTGGTCTCTGCAATATATTCAGAGATTGCTTCAAGTGTTTCGGAATTCAGAGATGTCGTATGGGAGACAATATTGGGAATGGTAGGGGGAGGATGAGTAAAGATTGGAACTGTATTGGACTGTACCAAGGTAGGGGGGGGCGAAAGGGTGGAGGGAACTGGAGAAGCGTGGCAGGGGACAGAAGAGGCAGGAACCTGGGAGGTGGCAGAAGAGGAAGAAACTTGGGAGGGAACAGGGGAGGAAGGTACATTACGAGGAGGAGGGTGAACCTCTGCACTTGTAACTGAGCCAGTGAGAGGGGAAGAACTAGGGACAGAGACAGGGAGGGTAAAATGAGGTGGAAGATGGGTAGGAGGTGGTACCGGACCTTTTTTTGACTTTTGAGAAGTAGAGGGACGATTGGGAGGAGGTGTCGTACGAGGTCTCATCGATACTGAGGCTTGTGAGAGAGAACTTGAAGAAGCGAGATTAGACTGAGGTGTTGAAGTAGGGACGTCTGAGCCGAGGACAGCAAAAGGATTAGATACAGGAGTGATTATGGGAGAGGTAACCACAGAGGTGGGTGTAGAAGATGGGATACTAGAAGTGGGGGGACATTTTGAAACACGGGAATAAGAAACACGTGGGAGTCTCCCTTGGAGGCGGAGATGAGAAACTGCCATGGCATAAGGGAGACCTTCTGTCTCTTTGAGGTAACGAATTTCCCGCTCGTTTAAATAGACCTGACAACGGCGAGAGCACGAAGGGTGAGCCTCATGACAGTTAAGGCAAGAGGGAGACCGATTGCAAGATGTATTAGAATGGTCATCGGCACCACAGACTGGGCATTCGGCGATAGATCTGCAATATTTCGCTGGATGGCCAAATCGCCAGCAATTTCTACACTGTTGTGGTGTAGGGATCACCTTTCGAACTTGTAACCGATGTCCCGCTATATAAACTGAGGATGGGAGTTCTTGGCTGTCAAAAGTTAAACGAGCCACATTGCTAGGGTATCGTCTCCGCCCACGGGCAGGAAGAACGTAAGTGTCTACCTTGAGGATTGGGAGATCTTGGAGTTCCAGCTGTTCTAGAATGTCGGTGCCACATGTCTGGAAATTTTGTTGAACTATGGTATGGGGCAGAATGACGGTACCACTACAAGAATTGAGGGAATGATGTTTTTCAAGAGTGACAGGAACAGTATCGATATGGGAAAGACGAGAGAGCTCATGAGCCTGGGTAGCATTCTGTACGGTAATGATGCGCGTACCGCTCTTAAGAGCATGAAAAGAAATATCTTTACCAACATGGCGTAGGAGTGCCTTGCCAATACTATGGTCAGAAAGATAGGCAGTAGAGGAAGTTGGTCGTAAAGTGAAGAATTTAGTCCACTGTTCAGTCTGAAACTGAGCGTGGAAAGGTAGTGAAGGGCGTGTCAATCGTTTCTGAGAAGAACGAGAAGGTGGAGAAGTATCATCAGCAGGTAATTGTCGTTGACGTTTAGGCGTGGGACCAGAGTTGGTCCGACGTGGAACGGGTCGGCGATTTGAAAATTGCCGCACCGTAGAGGGAGAGGCCGGAAGCATAGTCAGAGGAGAGCGAAGGTCCGATAAATCGAAGGAGTCAGTCGAGGCCTCAGTACCTGAAGCGGGTGAGGAAACAGCACCGGCAATAGGTACAGAGGCATGAGGAATGTCTGAAGAGTGGTCCAAAGACGAGGCGGGGGTCAGAACGGGGTGCGGTATCAAGAAGGGGCCCGGGGGTACCAGGTTCATGGACTAGGGCTGCCATGGTTAGGTTACTTCTTTCTTTTTGTTTTTAAGAAAAAAAAAGAAAGAGAAAAGAAAATAAAAATAAAAAAAAGAAAAAAAAAGGGGGGACCGGGGAGGGATAGTTCCTAGGAGGAATGAAAGGGCCAGAAATCTCCCTCCGCGCCCAAGAGGACCTCAGCACCGCAAGTAGCGCAGATGCAGCATGGAACCCGTGCCATACCCTACCCATCATGCTAGTAAACTAACAATCCGGGATAGCAACCTCACATCTGCCGAGCTACCTCGGTGGACAAAAGAGAGGGCGGCCGGATATCCGCCACAAAGCATACCTCCTTCGGCCACCACCCCCGGAATCTGAAAGGTGGCTTCCAGAGATACACTCGTCGCCCGAAAGACACCCAAAGCTACTCCGGGATACCGGAGAGGGATCGGGACATCCCCAGGCGATCCAGATTCCACGGCAAACTACGCCACCGCTAAGAACCTCAACGGAATGGGATGGACCCCGGTATCCTTTCTCCTACCTAGGAACTAGCGCGCCTGTGGGAGAAATCCCAAAGGACAAAAAGAGGAAGGGCAAAAGGGAGGAGTGGGGAGGAGGAGGAGGAAAGGAAAAAGGGGAGGATGGGGAGGATGGGATAGGGGAGGGGAGATTGGGGGGTAATTAGGTTCGGTCTGAGGAAGAAGACCGATAGGTCTAATTCCTCAGACCAAGAGCCTCTTCACCACGCCAAGGAGCCCCCCTTGAAGAGGTCAAAGTAGGGGAAATGTTTGATTTTTGCCAATGTTCAAAAGTAAACAAATGATGCCATTGTCCAATAAATGTCCAACTAGCCATTCTAATATGCAGTCATGAATGGGTTGATGTTATTTATACAATTATTACAGTATTGCAGTAGTCTGCATAATAGTAAGTCTTCTATTTTTTGTTTGAATAAAAATTCAAAATAGAAAGCAAGAGTAATATCAGAGGGGCCTGGAGACATGACTGATGAACAAAGAAAATGTTATTTTAGAGCCAGGAATGTCTGCATTGTTCATTCTGGACCTTATTTTGAAATTGTCATATTTTTTAGTTTTCGTGAAATTGGCCAAATTGCAAATTTCTGACCACGTTATTAGGTAGTTGAAATCAGTAAATGGGCAGTTTCTTGTACTCAATCGATAGAAAAAATGGAGTTCTAAAGAAATAGCTATGAGTTTGGGTGACTGGAACAATGGAATTAGCCGAAAATATGGCTCAAAGTGGGCGAAATCGCCGATTTGTAAACAGCGCCGAGGTCGCTAACTTCGCGAGAGCATAATTCCTTCAGTTTTCCATCAAATTTCGTTTTTTTTGGTGTCATTACAATCGAGAAAAGATTCTCTATCATTTCATAAGAAAATTTTTTTTTTTAAATTTTGTGACACCAGGAGACACCTCAGGATTGGGGGTTGCGACAGTCAAAGGGTTAAAATTGCCAAGTAACAGAATCGATGGCGGTAATGACTAAACAAGAAAGGCAATATCCGGAATAGATAATGCCCGAGAAGGAGAGAGATATAAAGAATAGAGCGTATACCACCTATGCAAGTGGATACAGGCTGCTGTGTAATGCAGCGAAGTACGAACAAATAGCTGATGGTACGGAATATCATTGCGTAGAAGAAGGGCACTTTTATTAAAGGTCCCATCAGGAAAAGGATCTGACGAATACAATAAATTATAGCCTGAGATGGGAGAGATAACAGCAGATTGTAATTTTGGTTCCTGTAAGCAAACACCAACAGGGAAAAACTGGGAGAGTAACATCTGAAGCTCACCCCGATTACCCCTGAGGCCGCGTATATTCCACTGTAAATAGGCCATGATTGGCAATGATAAAAATACCTGAAATCCGCAGGTAAGAGTTCCTACAGACTAGAGAGGTTAGAAAAGTCCACATGCGGAGGCAGCGGAAAACGTTCAAGCAGCGAAGGAACGGTGCGCTGTGAAGAAAGGAGTTGCGCAGATGGAGGAGAGGAGAGAGAAGGAACAGAGGGTGGATCAGTGTCCATTGATGGTTTGGTCTCTGCAATACATTCAGAGATTGCTTCAAGTGTTTCGGAATTCAGAGACATCGTATGGGAGACAATATTGGAGATGGTAGGGGGAGGATGAGTAAAGATTGGAACGGTAATGGACTGTACCAAGGTAGGGGGGGGCGAAAGGGTGGAGGGAACTGGAGAAGAAGCGTGGAAGGGGGCAGAAGAGGCAGAAACCTGGGAAGTGGCAGAAGAAGAAGAAACTTGGGAGGGAACAGGGGAGGTAGGTATAGTACGAGGAGGAGGGTGAACCTCTACACTTGTAACAGAGCCAGTGAGAGGGGAAGAACCCGGTACAGAGACAGGGAAGGTAAAATGAGGAGGTGGAAGTAGGGAAGGAGGGGTTAAAGGACCTTTTTTTGACTTCTGAGAAGTAGAGGGACGATTGGGAGGAGGTGTCGTACTAGGTCTCGTCAATACTGAGGCTTGTGAGGGAGGACACAAAGAAGCGTGAACAGACTGAGGCGTTGAAGTAGGGACATCTGAGCCTAGGACAGCAAAAGAATTAGATACAGGAGTGACTATGGGAGAGGTAACCACAGAGGAGGCTGCAGAAGATGGGACCCCAGAAGTGAGGGGACATTTTGAAACACGGGAATAAGAAACACGAGGTAGTCTCCCTCGGAGGCGGAGATGAGAAACTGCCATGGCATAAGGGAGACCTTCTGCCTCTTTGAGGTAACGGATTTCCCGCTCATTTAAGTAGACTTGGCAACGGCGAGAGTACGAAGGGTGAGCCTCATGACAATTAAGGCAAGAGGGAGGTTGATTCCAAGACGTATTAGAATGGTCATCGGGACCACAGATTGGGCATTCGGCTATGGATCTGCAATATTTAGCTGGATGGCCAAATCGCCAGCAATTTCTACACTGCTGCGGTGTAGGGATCACCTTTCAAACTTGTAACCGATGTCCTGCCACATAAACTGAGGATGGGAGTTCACGGCTGTCAAAAGTTAAACGAGCCACATTGCT
This sequence comes from Cherax quadricarinatus, assembly GCF_038502225.1. NCBI lineage: Eukaryota > Metazoa > Arthropoda > Malacostraca > Decapoda > Parastacidae > Cherax > Cherax quadricarinatus. Next base: position 37,827,711 of record NC_091321.1, on the reverse strand, counting down.
AGGGTATTGTCTCCGCCCGCGGGCAGGAAGAACATAAGTGTCTACCTTGAGGATTGGGAGATCTTGGAGTTCCAGCTGTTCAAGAATGTCATTGCCACATGTCTGGAAATTTTGTTGAACTATGGTATGGGGCAGAATGATGGTACCACTACAAGAATTGAAGGAATGAAGTTTTTCAATAGTGACAGGAACAGTATCTATATGGGAAAGAAGAGAAAGATCATGAGCTTGGGTAGCATTCTGTACAGTGATGATGCGCGTACCGCTCTTAAGAGCATGAAAAGAAATATCTTTACCAACATGGCGTAGGAGTGCCTTGCCAATACAGTGGACCCTCGACCAACGATGGCATCGATTAACGATAAATCCGACTAGCGATACATTTTAACGCAAAATTTTTGCCTCGACTAGCGCTAAAAAACTCGACCAACACTATTTGTTCTGTCAGACGCGTCCACTTCTGGCCAGTGTTTACAAGCCAGCCAGCCACCGCGGTCGCTTCCAAGCATACAATCGGAACATTTCATGTTATCACAGCCTTTTTAGTGATTGCACCTGCAAAATAAGTCACCATGGGCCCAAAGAAATCTTCTAGTGCCAACCCTACAGCAAAAAGGGTGAGAATTACTATGGATATGAAGAAAGAGATCATTGCTATGTATGAAAGTGGAGTGCGTGTCTCCGAGCTGGCCAGGTTGTACACAAAACCCCAATCAACCATCGCTACTATTGTGGCCAAGAAAACGGCACTCAAGGAAGCTGCTCTTGCCAAAGGTGCAACTATGTTTTCGAAACTGAGATCGCAAGTACTCGAAGATGTTGAGAGACTGTTATTGGTGTGGATAAACGAAAAACAGATAGCATCTCTCAAGCGATCATATGTGAAAAGGCTAGGAAGTTGCATGACAATTTAATGAAAAAATGCCAGCAACTAGTGGTGATGTGAGTGAATTTAAGGCCAGCAAAGGTTGGTTTGAGAGATTTAAATGGAAGGGAAGTAACCCCGGAAAACGACTTGCCACCTCAAGTCCTAATGGAAGGGGATTCCCCTTCTAAACACTAAGACCATCAACACTCTCCCCTCCTCCCATCCCAACAATCATCACCAGATCTTCAATAAAGGTAAGTGTCATGTAACTGTGCATGTCTTCTTCAGTTTGTGGGTATTAAAATTAATATTTCATGTGGTAAAAACAATTTTTTTTTTCATACTTTGGGGTGTCCTACACGGATTAACTTGATTTCCATTATTTCTTATGGGGAAAATTAACTTGACTAACGATAATTTTGACTAACGATGAGCTCTCAGGAACGGATTAATAGCGTTAGTTGAGGGTCCACTGTACTGTGGTCGGAAAGATAGGTGGTAGAGGAAGTCGGTCGTAAAGTGAAGAATTTAGTCCATTGTGCAGTCTGAAACTGAGCGTGGAAAGGGAGTGCAGGACATGTTGATCTTTTCTGAGAAGAACGAGAAGTTGGAGAAGTATCATCAGCAGGTAACTGTCGTTGGCGTTTAGGCGTGGGACCAGAATTGGTCCGACGCGGAACTGGCCGGCGATTCGAAAATTGCCGCACCATAGAGGGAGAGGCCAGAAGCATAGTCAAAGGAGAGCGGAGGTCAGATAAATCAAAGGAGTCAGTCGAGACCTCAGTACCTGAAGCGGGTGAGGAAACAGCACCGGCAAGAGGTACAGAGGCATGAGGAGTGTCCGAAGAGTGGTCCAAAGACGAGGCGGGGTCAGAACGGGGTGCGGTATCAAGAAGGGGCCCGGGGGAATCAGGTTCATGGACTAGGGCTGCCATGGTTAGGTTACTTCTTTCTTTTTGTTTTTAAGAAAAAAAAGAAAGAAGAAAAGAAAATAAAAATAAAAAAAAAAGAATAAAAAAAAGGGGGGACTGGGGAGGGATAGTTCCTAGGAGGAATGAAAGGGCCAGAAATCTCCCTCCGCGCCCAAGAGGACCTAAGCACCACAAGTAGCGTAGAAGCAGCATTGAACCCGTGCCATACCCTACCCATCATGCCAGTAAACTAGCAATCCGGGATAGCAACCTCACATCTGCCGAGCTACCTCGGTGGACAAAAGAGAGGGCAGCCGGATATCCGCCACAAAGCATACCTCCTTCAGCCATTACCCCCGGAATCCGAAAGGTGGCTTCCAGAGATACACCCGTCGCCCGAAAGACACCCAAAGCCACTCGCCGGGATACCGGAGAGGGATCGGGACATCGCCAGGCGATCCAGATTCCACGGCAAACTACTCCACCGCCAAGAACCTCAACGGAATGGGATGGACCCTGGTACCTTTTCCCCTACCTAGGAACTAGCGCGCCTGTGGGAAAAAGCCCAAAGGCCAAAAAGAGGAAGGGCAAAAGGGAGGGGTGGGGAGGGGGAGGAGGAAAGGGAAAAGGGGAGGATGGGATAGGGAAGGGGGGATTGGGGGGTAATTAGGTTCGGTCTGAGGAAGGAGACCGACAGGTCTAATTCCTCAGACCAAGAGCCTCTTCACCATGCCAAGGAGCCCCCCTTGAAGAGGTGTGTGCCAGAGATAATATAAATTGTTGTGTTAGACAAGATATATGATTAGAAACATCGGTCATAGAATCTGTTAGGCTACAGTTCCTCGAAGGTCGTGAAAAATTAATTTTGAGTGTGATTTATAAGCCCCCAAACCTTGATAGAGAGGGCAGTATGCTGCTATGGGGTGAAATTCATAAGGAATCACCTGATTCCTCCTTTTTTCTTCTTCTCCCTCTTCCTCTTTCCTCTTTCCCATTTTCTTCTCTGGGTTGTCTTTCTTTCTTCCATCTTGTGTTTCTGTTCCTTCATTATTTATTTCATTACTTCCCCTCCTCCCTCCTCTGTGTACTTGTTCTCCCTCTGTGGGCACCTAGCTCCCTTGCAGTGCTCCCCTTTCTTTGTATTTGACTGGCTCCTCCTCCTTAATTCCCCACAACTACTACCACTGCTACTACTACTACTTCTACAACTACTTCTACCACTACCACCACCACTACCTCTTCCTGCCTATATATAGCCGTCCTGCTCCACTTCTCATTAGTGTGACTTTGTAAATGGTCCAAGTCGGACCGAAACGCCGTCGTAAGCTCCTTTCTTCTATGTACGGGTTATTTGTGTATGATTGGAACAATATGACAGGAAATCTTGTGTCTAGTGATTTTCTTGATACGGTTCAGAATTGCTTTTTAAAACAGTTAGTGAAAGAACCAATTAGAGGAAACAACCTGCTTGACTTGGTTCTTGCCAACAAAGAATCGCTAGTTAATAATCTTGAGGTTAATTAATGATGAGCTTGGGGAAAGC
>NC_091321.1:37786889-37819389 GCF_038502225.1 Cherax quadricarinatus | reverse complement strand
GTGTCTGCGATGTTTATGCATCGGCGATTTTGCCAACCTGGACTCTTATTTTAGGCCAATTACATTGTTCCAGTTGACCAAATTCTTAGCTATTTCACTAGTATGCCTTCTATTTTATCAAATGACCACAAGAAACTGCCCAATCAACTACAGAATAAAGTGATCAGAAATTGGTAATTTGGCCAATTTCACACAAATTTCAAAATTGGGTCCCAAATAAATGCAGGCATTCCAGGCACTAAAATAAAATTTTCTTTGTTCATCAGTTATGTTTCCAAGCTTCACACATGAATTCCATTTTGATTTTTTATTCACATAAAGAATTTTCATTCACACCAAAAATTACAGTGGCACCTCGGTTTTCGTCATTAATTCGTTCCATAAAGTCTGATGAAAATCGAATTCAACGAAAACTGAAGCAATATTTCCCATAAGAAATAATGTAAATCCAATTAATCTGTTCCAAACAACCAAAAATATCAACAAAAATACGTTTTATAGACAATAACTATAGTTCTACATACAGAAAACAATGAGAAATAAATATAAAGGACTAATGAAATTGATAAATGAACAATTAACATCACTTTTACCTTTATTAAAGACTCTTGTTGGCGCATGGAAGACGGTGAGGAGGGGAGAGGGAGGAGAGGTTATTGTTTGGAAATGGAATCCCCCTCCATAAGGACTTCAGGTATCAAGTACCTATCTGGGGTTACTTCCCTTCTTTGTCTTTTACTGGCACTAGGACTAGCTTGAGAGTCACTGGAGCCCTATCGCACAAAAAATCTGTCCAGAGAGGTCTGTTTCTGGCGTCTCTTTAAGATTTGCCTAAAATGGGAAATGTCACTGAACATATTGCAGACACGGCTTGCAAAAGCTATGTTCGGGTGATATTCCTCCACAAAACTTTGCAACTCACTCCACTTTGCACACATGTCCTTAATCACTGAAAAAAGCACATTTTCCTATCTCTCTTCCTCCTCCTCCTCTGAAACAATTTCCTCAGCTGCAATCTGTTGCTGTTTCAGTTGCAGCTCTTCAATGGTTAGTGCTTCCCTATGATTGTCCACCAACACTTCCACATCCTGGCCACTCACATCCAACCCCATGGACTTCCCCAAAGCCACAATAGATTCCAAAACAGGCGTAGAGTTGTCAGGCTCAGCCTCAAACTCTTCAAAATCCTTCTCTTGGATATATTCTGGCCACAATTTCTTGCTTCTTTATCAAAGGGCTGGCACTTGGAACTTTCTTCGGCCCCATGTTGACTTATTTAGCAGTTGCATTCAATAAACAAGCACAAAACACAATGGATTATTACAAAATGTTTCGTATCAAAGCGCAGGGTAATGTTCACTCTACGAGAAACAAAGTCAGACTGACTCAGAACGTGTGCGTGGGATGCTTTGTGTGGGCGCAGGAAGGCGGACACATTCGGTACGGCGGACGAAAACTGAGGTGATGAATGAAAACTGGGACAAAATTTTGATGAAAAAAGTCGTTGAAAACCAAATTTGACGAAAACCTGGGCAAACAAAAACTGAAGTTCCACTGTACTACTACATAAAACAGTGTACAAAAAATATACAGCACACAGAAACTGTACAAATGAATACTAAACAAAAATTTAAATTGAAATACTATACATTAAATGAAAATTTAACTGCCTCTTACCTGTCAGATGATAACTAATGGCAAAACTCTAGCAGCTTCAAATCTTGCAGGAGAAAGCTGGTAGGCCTACATATGAGAGACTGGGTTTTCATGGTCAGTGTGCACAGCATTAAAAATATCCTGGAGCACACAGTGCAAGAGAAAAAAAAATGCAGCCATGTTTTTGGTTTAACCCTTAAACTGTCCAAATGTAGATCTACGTTCACCTGCATGGTGCTCCGAATATTTTGGAAAAAAGAAAAGAAAAAAAAAAGAAAAAAAAAAAAAAAAAAAAAAAAAAAAAAAAAAAAACTATTTCTGTTTTTAAATTAAAGAGGGCAATTTTCTGTGTGGTATAAGACCAAAAAAAAAAAATGTTAGGACCAGTACCTACCGAGATATAAGACCACGAAGTTGGCTCTGGATGCTCACCTGACGGCAACATCCAGTCCTTCCGCTTGAAGTGTTGCCAGTTTACCTTTTTCTCTCATTTTTATTTTAATTTATATATTTTTATGTTCTGATAATTACAATTTATAATAGTTCTTGTGATTTTATAGCCAATTTTGTTCTGACACTAATATTATGCACTGAAATAGTACTCAAATTGTAACAATCGCACTGACAGGTGAACATTTTCACCTACCTTGGTCATTTACTATTGTCTAGAAATATATACAAAGTATTTATAGGTCCCAGCAGTGTTTTAGACATGCTGGAGTATGATACTCCTTGAAGAATGGTGTTATGACAAGCATCAGAAAAGAAATGACATTTGATGAATATGTGCTGCTGGAGGGGGAAACCTTGCCTTTATATGTTTTGACTCTTGCACACAAACATGTCTCTATATGTCTGTCTGTCAGTCTGTCTATCTGTACATCTATCTGTCTGTCTAGTTCTGCTTATCTGTCTGTCTGTCTGCCTGTGTGTGTCTGTCTTTCCATCTGCTTGTCTCTGTCTCAGGGAGCGGCTAGTAAACCTGTTGGTTTGTGGTGTATGTGTCGCTCCCTGATTGCTGAGCAGGTGACACTGCTATTATTTGTGCTATGTTTGTCTTATGTCTTATGTCTACAAACACTGTATAACACTTGGCCTGGAATTTTTTGGGTTATCCTAGGTAATTTACATTATGTATAATAACTGTATTTATGAGTACATGTGAGAGACAGAGATGTAGACAGAGATACAGATAGATAGTGATATAGACAGACAGAGATATAAACAGATACAGACAGAGATATAGACAAACAGAGACATAAACAGATACAGATAGAGACAGCCAAAGCCAGCCAGCCAAATACATAAGAACATAAGAAGGAACACTGCAGCAGGCCTACTGGCCCATGCAAGGCAGGTCCATGTTACCCTCCCAGCTTAGACCAATGGCCCACCTAGTCAGGTCACATCCACTGAAAGAAGGAGCACAACATCTGACCTAGTAGCACAAGCTAGTCAGGTCCAACTCACACCCACTCATGCATTAATCTAACCTATTTTTACTTTCCTCTTAAAATGTGAGTGTTAACATGACATCAGTGAATCACTGGTGTTTGCCACGATATTTGCTCTAGCTGGCGCTCAACTGGTGCTCCCACAAGGTACTAAGTGGTCTCCAATTTTTTTCAGTGCGCACACTGAGTGCACAGACCCATTCTTTCATGTCTAGGCGAATCAGGCCTATCATGCCAAATTTGAAGGAATGAAAAATAAAATGTTGATATACGTCTGGAGCGCTCTGCACATGCACGTATGTCTACGTGTGGACAGTTTAAGGGTTAAAACAGTGACTTTGCGGTGTATTTTCATGTGGTATTTATGGTTGTATTCTTGCTTTCTTGGTCTCATTTGACAGAATGGAAGATATGTTGCAGAAGTAGAGATGATTTTCAATGGTTTAAAGAATAAAAGTAGCTTGAAATTGAGCTCAAATTAGTGGAAATGTTTGATTTTTGCCGATGTTCAAGAGTAAACAAATCATGTGTCCAATACACGTCAACTGTGGGTTTAATATGCATTCACAAATGTGCTGATATTATTTATACAATTATATAGTAGTCTGACAGTAAATCTATTTTTTGTGTGTATAAAAATTCAAAATGAAAAGCAAGCGTTATATAAGAGAGGCCGAGAGACATGACTAATGAACAGATAAAATGTTATTTTAGTGCCAGGAATATCTGGATTGTTTATGCTAGACCCTATCATGAAATTGGCTTTTCTTGAATTTTGTGTGAAGTTGGCCTAATTAGTAATTTCAGATCACTTTACTGGGAAGCTGAAATAGGTAAATGGGCAGTTTTGCATACTCAATCGATAGAATAAAAGAAGTTCTAGTGAAATAGCTATGAGTTTGGTCGACTGGAACAATGGAATTGGCCCAAAATAGGGCTCAAATTGGGCAAAATCGCTAATGCATAATTATTACCAAGACCGCCAACTTCACAATAGAGTAATTCTGTAAGTTTCCATCAAATTTTGTACTTTTGGTTTCATTACCTTCATAAGATGCACAGCAAGAGCTCAAGAGATGTTTAGAGCATGCACATTGGTCACTATACTGACTGAGACCCTCGCTGTGGACTCAGGTGATCATGTGATCTGAGTGCTGTCGGTCGACAACCAAGACCACATGTGAAAACCAAATCAAACAACTCAGTTTGAAAACTGATTTGTTTGAAAACTAGTCCATTCAACAACTGAAGCTCCACTGTATATTCATTTTGCCTAGTTCATGTAGTATAATGGCAATGTTTGCAATATCAAATGCAGATTTTAGATCAAGAAATGTGGTAAAACTAGTAGAGGTGTGTGTATTGAGACAGTAGCTACTGTCCTACTTTCATCAACTTACCTTTCATTCATTGTTCTTTGTGGCATTGTCTCTACTGTCAGATTCATCAACTTCCTCCTTTACAACCTTCAACTGTCAAAAAAAAAAAAATATATAAATTTTTTCTTCTGTATTTATATCAGGGATATACTGTGGTGGAAATTTTTCTTCCACTGGTCTGTCTCTCTCACTATACCCTTCTCTAAGTCAGTGACAGAACTCAGTTAGCACTCCCACAAGGGAGAAAGGGAAGGTGGACCTAACCGACTCTGTAAGGAAAAATGTCCAGGTGACGGGAATTTTTTATTTTTATTTATTTATTTATTTATTTTATGTCTTTGCAAACAGTACATTGAGATTTTGTATTTACAATAGTGGGTTGCAATGCAAAGAGAGCCTCTATTATGCCTGGCATTATGGGCCAACTTAACATTATTGACTTACAGTCTACTTAACACTAAGGAGTATATCATAGTTGTACAGTAGGATTGTAATTATTTCGTAGTTGTACAGTAGAATATTAATTATAAATGAATCAAAATTTTTATAATACAAAGATACATTTATATTCAAAAATGCTTTTTGTGAAAACGATGATTCAATTTTATTCCTGTCAACAATGGATAAAAGGTTCAATGTGATTGTTTCAGTTATGTGGAGTACACAGGTTAGTGTGTACTAACCTGTAAGTGGCTTTTGAGAAGAGTCTTAAATTGATTTTCAGACTGGGTTACTTGAATATCTTCTGGTAATGAATTCCATATTTTGGGGCCCTTTATGTGCATAGAGTTTTTACACAGTGTGATATGGACACGAGGTATAACAAAGAGAGATCTGTGTCTTGTGTTGTGGTCATGTGTCCTGTTTAGGTTGGTGAGGAGAAGTTTGAGTGGAGGGTTTATATTTGCATGTATTGTTCTGTGTATGTAGTAGGCACATGAATAAGTATGGATGTTCTTAATGGTGAGCAGATTCAGACTTTTGAAAATTGGTGGAGTATGCTGGCGGGAGTGGGAATTTGTTATCATTCTTACTGCTGCCTTTTGCTGGGTTATTAGGGGGTTTTAGGTGATGGGATGTTGTTGATCCCCATGCACAAATTCCATATGCAAGATAAGGGTATATGAGTGAATGGTACAGTGCCAGGAGAGCTGATTGTGGAATGTAGTACCTTATCATTGAGAGGATGCCTACAGTCTTGAGATTTTCTTGGTGGTTTGTTGTATGTGTGTCCGGAACTTAAGGCTACTGTCAAGGTGGATACCTAGGAATTTTCCCTCTGAGTCTTATGACTGATGATCCATTTAGCGATATGTTAATTGGATCATTTGCAGCTTTGTTTCCAAACTGAATGAAATAGGTTTTATCAGTGTTCAAGGTAAGTTTGTTAGTCATCATCCAGGCAGATATTTTCTTTAATTCAGCATTGACTGTGTTTGGGTGGGAAAAGACATATGTAGTGTCATCTGCAAATAATATGGGTTTGAGTAGCTGTGATGCATTCGGTAGATCATTGATGTAGATGAGAAAGAGGAGTGGTCCAAGGACGCTTCCTTGAGGGACTCCTCTTGTGATTGGTTGGGTGGAAGAGTTTGCATCATTTGCATACACATATTGAGTTCTGTTACTAAGGTATAACTTTAGGTAGTTGAGGAAGTGGCCTCTGATACCATAGTGCATTAATTTGGAATACAGCAGTTCATGGTCGACTGTATCGAAAGCTTTACGTATATCAATGAAAATGCCCAGCGGGACTTCTTTCTCTTCAAGTGCGGTATATATTAGTTCTAGCATGTGTATGATAGCATCATTTGTGCTTTTATTATTCCTGAATCCAAACTGACAAGGGTTTAATATGTTGTGTGAAACGAGGTAGGAATAGATCCGTCTATGAAGTAATTTTTCAAAGATTTTAGAGAGCAGTATTAAGTTAGATATTGGTCTATAGTTATTCAAGTCAGCTTGGTCACCTCCTTTATGGATCGGAGTGACCCTCTCTATTTTGAGGATTGTTGGGAAGGTAGATGATTCAATGGATTTGTTAAAGAGCGTTGCAATAATTGGTGACAATACTTGAGAAGCTTTTTTGTACATAAAAGCAGGCAAGTTGTTTATGTCTCCTGCCTTGTTTTTAAGGGTGTTTATGATGAGCGTAACTTCAATGGGGTTGGTTGGAGCTAGGAATAGTGTATTTGGGTAGGTACTTATGAGGTAGTCTGATGGACGGGTATTTGTGCTTGGTATTTTGTTTGCTAGATTTTTTTCCTATGGTGGAGAAGAAAACATTGTCTGTTTGCTATTTCGGATGGAGTGAGTAGGGGTTCATCTGATTTTGTTAGTTTGATTGCTTTGTTTTTGGATAACTTTTTAGTTCCAAGAATTTCAGATAGAGTTTTCCAGTTTTTTTTCATATCATCTTTGATGTTATGTAATCTATTTTCATAATACAATGTTTTTGATCTTCTTATCAGGCTGGTAAGTGCTGACGAGTAACTTTTAGACTGTTCTCTAGTTATTTGACCCATTCTATACTGTTTTTCATATTTGTGCTTTGTGTTAATGGATTTGAGGATGCTTGGTGTTAGCCAGGGATTATTCAGTCTCTTTGTTGTGATCTGTTTAGTTTTTCTGGGGCAATGTCTGTTATAGAGGCATTGGGCTTTTTTAAGAAAATTATTTAAACATTCATTCATATCTTTATATATTTCGAGCTCATTTTGCCAATCGATGTTATTCATAGCTGCTATAAAGTTGTTAACTGCTGCCTCGTTATGTAGTCTGAAGGTTACTTTAGTAATGTCTTGTGGCAGTTTGCCCAGATTAGTTATGAGAAAGGTTGGGTAGCAGTCTGTAGTGTTGTCTGTGATTATGCCTGATTTTAAAGGGAATATGGTGTTTGTCCAGATGTGGTCTATTAAGGAGAATCTTGTCTCGGAGATTCTTGTAGGTTTAGATATTGCTGGTAGCAACAGGCAGTTACTCGTTGTGTTTGTGAATTCGGTTACTTGTGGGTCCTGGTCGCGTGGTATGTTTATGGTGAAATCTCCTGTTAGTAGTAGGTGGTCTTTATTCATGTGTGCATCAGTAATCATGTTTCCTAGTTTTTCACTAAATGTTTGACTGTGGTACTCTGTAGATGTTTATAACTGTGAGGGTTTTTTGCAGGTCTTTTGATTTAAATTTGGCTATGATATATTCTCCATGTTCGTCCCTTGTGCAAGATTTATTGATACATTCGAGTTGATTTGAATAGTATAAAGCTGTTCCTCCCCCTTGCTGGTCTGTTCTACAGTTGTGTATGGCCATGTAGCCAGGAATGGTATATTATTATTATAATCAAAAAGAAGCGCTAAGCCACAAGGACTATACAGCGCTGCAGGGCAGGAAGGAAGCGAGGGCATCAGGTGGCAAAAGGGAGATGAATGAGTAATAGGTTACGGATAACAGCGGGGCAGTGGATGGTGAAAGGGTAAAGGGCAGCAAGAGACTGAACTAGAAAGGGCTGAGGGGAGTGCGAAAAGTATCATCAGAGTTTGTGGAGTAAATCAGTCGTTGTCAAGAAGTCAATGAGAGAGTCAGGATTAAAGGAGGGTCCATCAGCAAGAAGGGAAGGTAAAGAGAGAGTAGTAGAACGAAGACGACGTTGGAGGTAAATTCTGCGTGCTCGTTGATAGAGAGGGCAGTCTAACAGAATGTGGCTAATCGATACTGGAACTTGACACTGCTCACAGAGAGGAGCAGGGTGCCTTTCCATGAGATACCCATGAGTAAGACGAGTGTGGCCAATGCGAAGGCGGGAGAGAGTGGTCTCCCAACCTCGGCACTGATGACAAGAAGACGGCCAGTAACCTATGCTCGGTTTAATAGAATGAAGTTTGTTACCGAGCAGAGTTGACCAACGTTGTTGCCAACGGGTGCGAAGGTGGGTAGCTATTGTAGTAAAATAGTCAAGAAATGGGACACCTCGATAGGAAATTGGTAGGTCATGTACTGCTGACCGCGCAGCAGTGTCTGCCTGTTCATTGCCCTGTATGTCGACATGACCAGGGACCCAACAAAAAACAATATCTTTATGTTTGGTAGAGATACGGCGTAGCCAAAGTTGGATACGGAGAACTAGGGGATGAGATGTATCAAAGTTTCGTATAGCCTGTAGAGCACTAAGGGAGTCTGAGACTACTACAAATGATGACATAGGCATAGATGCGATACGAATAAGTGCTGCAAGAATGGCATACAGTTCAGCAGTAAAAATGCTAGCTGAAGATAGTAAATGTCCCCGCACGACGCTGTCCGGAAACACTGCTGCGAATCCGACGCCGTCTGAAGACTTAGAGCCATCTGTGTACACAGCAGTGGCATGAGAATGGGAATGGAAGTGATCAAGAAAAAGAGAGCGGGAAGCCACCGTAGGCAGTTGAGCTTTCGAGCAAGGGAGTGAGAAAGAACAGACCCGAACAGCTGGAACTTCCCAGGGGGGTAGGGAAAAGTGAGATGCTACATGAACATATAAAGGTGGTAACTGAAGGGAAGACAAGAGTGAATGTAGGCGAAGAGAAAAGGGACGGAGCAAACAGGGGCGGCGAACGAATAAAGAATGTCTACTAATATCGGTGACGATTCTATAAATGGAAGGATTGTGTAGATCGTGAGAGCGTACATAGTAGCGAAGGCAATGGGCATCACGGCGATCAGACAAGGATGGAACATTCGCTTCTGCATAGAGGCTCTCAACAGGGGAAGAGCGAAAAGCACCAAGGCACAAACGTAAACCTTGGTGATGGATAGAGTTAAGGCTAGAGAGAGTAGCAGGAGAGGCCGCGGAATAAATCTGGTCACCATAATCGAGTTTCGATAAAACGAGGGCTGAATGTAGGCGAAGCAGAGTTCGACGATCAGCTCCCCAGGAAAGATGAGCAAGGGTTTTAAGAAGGTTTAGCCGGCTGTGACAAATTGCCTTCAGAGAGGTTATGTGAGGTTTCCAGGATAACCGACGGTCAAAGAGAAGGCCTAGAAACCTGACTGTATCACGTTCGGGGATACGGGAGCCATAGAGGTACAAAGGATGATCGGAGATAACAGAGCGTCTAGTGAAAGTAATTTGGTGAGTTTTGGTACTTGAAAATTTAAACCCATGCGTGGTGGCCCAAGTGGAAACACGGTCGACCGCATGCTGGAGAGAAACTGCAATAAGATGACAGTCAGCGCCTGCACAAGCAATAGCGAAGTCATCAACATAGAGGGATGACCAAACATTGGGTGGAAGAACAGAGGCCAAATCATTTATAGCAAGGAGAAAAAGTGTTGTGCTTAGAACACATCCCTGAGGGACACCTTCAGCTTGGACGAAGTCCGGGGAAAGAACATTATTGACTCGAACACGGAAATGTCTGTCAGTTAAAAAGTTCTTAAGGAAGGATGGTAGATTGCCTCGGAGGCCTAAGGAATGGGCCTGGGCCAAAATATTATACCTCCAAGTTGTGTCATATGCCTTCTCAAGGTCAAAAAATATGGCAATAACTGAGTGATTATTCGCAAAGGCATTACGAACATACGTATCCAAGCGAAGTAAGGGGTCTATGGTAGAACGACCCTTACGAAAGCCATATTGACTAGCGGAGAGACTGTTGTGTGTCTCTAAATACCACATTAAACGTCGATTTACGAGACGTTCCATCACTTTGCAAACTGCACTAGTAAGAGCGATGGGGCGATAGTGGGAGGCATCATGTCCAGTAGTACCCGGTTTGCGGAAAGGAAGAACAATGGCAGATTTCCACAGCTGGGGAAGAACTCCTTGTGCCCAAATAAGATTGAAGAGGTGTAAGAGGACTACAAGGGCTGACCGATGTAAATGTTGTAACATACGAATATGAATGTCGTCAGGCCCAGCTGCCGATGATCGGCAAGCTGAGAGCGTTGCCTCCAGTTCTTGAAGTGTAAAAGGCACATTATACTGTTCTTCTCTGAGAGAAGAAAAGTCCAAGGGCACTAACTCTCTGGCAGACTTTGAGGAAAGAAACGAGGGGCATAGATGGAGCCCTCGGGAAATACGGACCAGATGTGTGCCAAGTTCAATGGCAACGTCGAGAGGGTTTGCTACATCAACACCAGCGACCCGTAGAACAGGAGCTGGGTCAGGAGAGTATTTACCACTCAATTTCCTCACTTTTTTCCAGACTGCACTCATAGAAGAAGCAGAGGTGATGGTGGAAACATAGTCTCGCCAACAAGTGCGTTTAGCTTCACGGATGACACGGCGAGCGATCGCACGCTTCTGCTTAAAATCAAGAAGTCTCTCAGCGGTTCTATTGTACCGGTACCTGCCCCATGCAGCACGCTTCAAACGTACTGCACGAGCACAAGCGGGAGACCACCAAGGCACGCACTTCTGAGAATGCCTGCCTGAGGTTTGGGGTATAGAATGAGAAGCTGCGGTATAAACTGACGTCGAGAAGATGTGTAGGAGCTCATCAATGGAGGATGAAGAAGGAACCTCACTAAAAGCAGTGAGGTGTGAGTAAAGATCCCAATTTGCCCGATCAAACTGCCAGCGAGGGCTACGGAAAGGTGGTGAATAGGAAGGAGAAGTAAGAATGATCGGAAAATGATCGCTGTCATGTAAGTCTGGTAGAACAGACCAGGTGAAGTCTAGTGCAGTGGAGGAAGAGCAGACTGATAGATCGATGCAAGAGAGAGTATGAGTACGAGGATCAAAATGGGTGGGAGTACCCGTATTTAAAACATGGAGGGGGTGAGAGGCAAGAAAAGCCTCCAACTGAATGCCACGTGAGTCACAATGAGACCCCCCCCAGAGGAAATGGTGGGCATTAAAATCACCAAGTAACAGAAGTGGTGGTGGTAAGGATGAAACAAGAAAGGCAAAGTCTGGGATAGAAAATGCTCGAGAAGGAGAGAGATATAAAGAACATATTGTAAACCACTTATTCAAGTGGATACGGGCTGCAGTGTAATGCAGCGATGTATGGACAAATAGTTGACAGTACGGAATATCATTGCGTAGAAGAAGGGCACTTTCATTAAAGGTCCCATCTGAGAAAGGATCCGAAGAATACAATAAATTATAGCCTGAGATAGGTTGAAAAACAGCCGAGTTTAATTTTGGTTCTTGTAAGCAAGCACCAACAGGGGAAAACCTGGAAAGCAACATCTGAAGCTCACCCCGATTACCCCTGAGGCCGCGGATATTCCACTGTAAATAGGCCATGATTGGCGATGAAGAAAATATCAGGAATCTGTAGGTAAAGGCACCTACGGACTAGAGGGGTTAGAAAAGTCAACGTGTGGTGGCATTGGAAGATGTTCAAGTAGCGAAGGAACGGAGCGTTGCGAAGAATGGGGTTGTGAAGATGGAGGAGAGGGAAGAGAAGGAACAGGAAGTGAATCAGTGTCCATTGAAGGTTTAGTCTCTGCAATATATTCTGAAATGGCTTCAAGTGTTTCTGAATTCAAAGATGTATGGGAGACCATATTGGAGATAGGAGGAGGAGGGTGAGTAAAGATTGGGACAGTAATGGACTGTACCAAAGTAGAGGGGGAGGGAAAAGTGTAAGGGACTGGAGATGAAGTGTGGGGGGGGACAGAAGAGGCAGAAACCTGGGAGGTGACAGAAGAGGGAGAAACTTGGGAGGGGACGGGGGTGGAAGGCATAGTACGAGGAGGAGGGTGAATCTCCACACTTGTAATAGAGCCAGAGAGAGGGGAAGAACTAGGTACAGAGACTGGAAAGGTAAAGTGTGGAGGCGGAAGAAGGGAAGGAAGGGGCAAAGAAGATTTGAGCAATGTGGATTTTTTGGACTTCTGAGTAGAGGGGCGATTGGTATTAGGTGTCGTACGAGGTCTTGTCGATACTGGGGCTTGTGAGGAAGGACGCGAAGATGTGAGAACAGACTGAGTTGTAGTCGGGACGTCAGAGCCAAGGACAGCAAAAGGATTAGATGCCGTAGTGGCTATGGGAGGGGTAACAACAGAGGAGGCTGCAGAAGATGGGACCCCAGAAGTGGGGGGACGTTTGGAAACACGAGAATAAGAAACACGGGGTAGTCTCCCTTGGAGGCGGAGATGAGTAACTGCCATAGCATAAGGGAGACCTTCTGCCTCTTTGAGGCAACGGATTTCACGTTCATTTAAGTAGACCTGGCAACGGCGGGAGTACGAAGGGTGAGCTTCATTACAATTAAGGCAAGATGGAGGTTGACTGCAAGATGTATTAGAATGGTTGTCGGCACCACAGACTGGGCATTCGGCCATAGATCTGCAATATTTCGCTGGGTGACCAAAACGCCAGCAATTTCTACATTGTTGCGGTGTAGGTAACACCTTTCGAACTTGTAACCGATGTCCCGCGACATATACAGAGGACGGGAGTTCTCGGCTGTCAAAAGTTAAACGAGCCACATTGCAAGGGTAACGTCTCCGCCCCCGGGCAGGAAGGACATAAGTGTCTACTTTGAGGATTGGGAGATCCTGGAGTTCCAGCTGTTCAAAAATGTCATTGCCACATGACTGGAAATTCTGTTGGACTATCGTATGGGGCAGAATGACAGTACCACTACAAGAATTGAGAGAAAGATGTTTTTCAATAGTGATAGGAGTAGTATCGATATTCGAAAGGAGAGAAAGATCATGAGCTTGGGTAGCATTCTGGACAGTGACGATGCGCGTACCGCTCTTGAGAGCGTGAAATGAAATATCTCTGCCAACATGACGCAGGAGCGCTTTGGCAATACTATGGTCAGAAAGGTAGGCAGAAGAAGAAGTTGGTCTTAAAGTAAAGAATTTAGTCCATTGTGTGGTCCGAAACTGAGCGTGGAGAGGGAGTGCTTGACGTGTCGGTCGTTTCCGAGTAGAATGGGAAGGTAACGACGGAGCATCATCAGGAGATTGACGTTGGCGTTTAGGAGTAGGACCGGAGTTGGTCCGGCATGAAATGGGTGGGCGATTCGAAAATTGCCGTACCGTAGAGGGAGAAGCCGGAAGCATAGTCAAAGGAGAGCGGAGTTCAGACAAATCGAAGGAGTCAGTCGAAGCCCCGGTACCTGAAGCGGGTGAGGAAACAGCACCAGCAAGAGGTACAGGGGCATCAGGAGTGTCCAAAGAGTGGTCTAAACACAAGGCAGGGTCAGAATGGGGTGCGGTATCAAGAAGGGGCCCGGGGGTAGTGGTTTCATGGACTAGGGCTGCCATGGTTAGGTTACTCCTTTGCTTTTTGTTTTTAAGAAAAAAAAAGAAAGAAGAAAAGAAAATAAAAACAAAAAAAAGAATAAAAAAAGGGGGGAGCGGGGAGGAATAGTTCCCAGGAGGAATGAAAGGGCCGGAAATCTCCCTCCGCGCCCAAGAGGACTCGACACCGCTAGTAGCGCAGATGCAGCATGGAGCCCGTGCCATACCCTACCCTTCATGCCAGTAAACCAGCAATCCGGGATAGCAACCTCACATCTGCCGAGCTACCTCGGTGGACAAAAGAGAGGGCGGCCGGATATCCGCCACAAAGCATACCTCCTTCAGCCACCACCCCCGGAATCCGAAAGATGGCTTCCAGAGATACACCCGTCGCCCAAAAGACACCCAAAGCTACTCCGGGATACCGGAGAGGGATCGGGACATCCCTAGGCAATCCAGATTCCACGGCAAACTACGCCACCGCCAAGAAACCTCAACGGAATGGGATCGACCCCGGTGTCCTTTCCCCTACCTAGGAACTAGCGCGCCTGTGGGAGAAATCACGAAGGCTAAAAAGAGGAAGGGCAAAAGGGAGGGGTGAGGAGGAGGAGGAGGAATGGAAAAAGGGGAGGATGGGGAGGATGGGATAGGGGAGGGGAGAATGGGGGGTAATTAGGTTCGGTCTGAGGAAGAAGACCGACAGGGCTAATTCCTCAGACCAAGAGCCTCTTCACCACGCCAAGGAGCCCCCCTTGAAGAGGAGGAATGGTATAGAAATCTGTAATATCAGGCTTAAGCCAGGTTTCTGGAATGAAGGGAATTGAGTAATGCTGTGAGGTCATCATAATGTTTGCTGAAGGATCTGACATTGTAGTTAAAGATGGTTATGTTATTGTTTGCACTGAGTAATGTCTTTGCTTGGTCTGCTGTATAGTACTTACAGTTACTGTTTGATTCGTGTAATTCATTTTGTAAAAAGTTTACATCAGGATCTATGCTTGTAATCA
Organism: Cherax quadricarinatus; assembly: GCF_038502225.1. Classification (NCBI taxonomy): domain Eukaryota; kingdom Metazoa; phylum Arthropoda; class Malacostraca; order Decapoda; family Parastacidae; genus Cherax; species Cherax quadricarinatus. Next base: position 37,804,710 of record NC_091321.1, on the reverse strand, counting down.
TGAGAGTAATTTTACAAACTAGATTTTCTGAGTAAAATGATATAAGATTTATATTGAATCTGCAGCTAGACTTAAGACTAAGACTCCGTGATTAATCTAAAACTTGTAAAAATTTGAAAGAAAAAGGGATTATTACAGAATAGATAATTAAGTTATACACTTAAGCATCTAATAGCTCCTTAATTATTTTAACAAGCGAGTTTATGAACTACAGTAGATATTTACAGTTAAAATAAAGGAGCCAATGAATATGATAATAAAAGAATGTATTAAAAGCAAAATCAGTAGCACCTGAGATAGTCAATAGCACCTGGAGTATTTTAATGGCAAAATAGTGAACTTATTACACTTTAGCCCCTGAAAATAGCACTCTGATTTTATATAAATTAGTGAAGTGTAGTTTGTACTGGTAATTTACTAGACTTCCGAGTTGAGCACTGGCAACACTATCTAGCACGCTGACTTGGTAAGCTAGGCATTGGGTGGGACTCACTTCATTACGGACTCCCACCTGTTCTGGTAAGTACGTATATTTTAAGCTGTTAACTGGCGATTGTAACGACCATACATGCAGGCAACATAATTATTCTGATCTTGTGTCATTTCTCCTTTACACATTTTAATTTTTTCCTTTGTATTATTCTTCAGGCTGCCCCAAATGCCTGGTCATTGGTGACAGTGCCTGAGCTACCTGGAGAGGGTTTTGGGGGTCAACACCCCCATGGCCTGGTCTGTGACCAGGCCTCATGGTGGATCAGGGTCTGATCAACAAGGCTGTTACTGTTGGCCGCACACAACCCGACATATGAACCACAGCCTGGCTGATCAGGTACTGACTTTAGGTGCCTGTCCAGTGCCTTCTCGAAGACAGTCAGGGGTCTACTGGTAATCCCCCATATGTATGCTGGGAGGCAGTTGAACAGTCTTGGGCCCCTGATACTTATTGTATCGTAAAGGGTTCTTAAATGGAGATATCGCAGGTTGAAAATAGACACACTTGTAGGATGGTAACTATATTGTCAGACTGAGATGAGGGATGGAGCCCAGCTGCCTTGCCTGTCTACGCCTGGATGGTCTGCCGCCGAGTGAGGCCGGGACAGAGGGATGAGCCTCCACGTGTGCATCCCGTGACGTCACACAAAGCCACAGGCCTACAAGGGATCTCGTGTCTAAAGCACATGGATGATACTAATGCTATGCTATATCATACAGGGAATACAGGGATCAGCAACTATGCTGACAATTGTGTTGACTCTTATCGTGGTAGTGGCACCCCTACACACTCGCTTAACATCTCCCAAAATCTCTCTCTACACTCCTCTCTTCTCTAGGTTCATACACATTTATTTTGACCCACTTTTTGCATCTGACCCTTATTTTAATCTGCATAATCCTTGAATTTATACATTTATATTCCCTTTTCAGAGGCCATTACAGTAGACCCTCGTTTTTTGTAAGCATCGGAATTCGCAATTTTTGCAAATCGTAACATATTTTTCGTCAAAATATTGACTCACGAATCGTTGTTTGACTCGCAAATAGTCGTTAGTTTCAAACGCGTACAAGTGGCCTGAGGGGCTCCACACACCATTCAGTCAGTGTGTCATTGTTTATCAGTGAGTGAGCACGATTCCACATGTTCAAATCATACATTTTGTAATATTCCATTCATTTTAGTGCTTGCAACTGCTAAATAAGCCACAATGGGCCCAAAGAAAGCTCCTAGTGCCAGCCCTTTGGTAAAGGTGAGAAACATGATAGAATTCAAGAAAGAATCATTTCAAAATATGAATGTGGAGTGCGTGTGGCAGAGCTTGCCAGGATGTATGGGAAACCCCATACAACTATTGCTTCCATTGTGGCCAAGAAAAAGGAAATCAAGGAAGCTGTTGTTGCAAAAGAGGTAAATATGCTCACAAAAATGAGATCGCAAATCCTCGAAAATGTGGAGAGGTGGTTGTTGGTGTTGCTCAATGAGAAACAATTACCAAGAGATAGTGTTATACATTCGATAATTTGCGAAAAGGCAAGGCAGATGCATGATGATCTCGAAAAGAAAATGCCAGTAACAAGTGCTGATGTTAGTGAATTTAAGGCCAGCAAAGGCTGATTTGAGAGATTTAAGAAGCGTAGTGGCATACACATTGTGGTAAGGCATGGCAAGGCTGTCAGTTCTGACAAATATGTGGCTGAAAAATATGTGCGTGAATTCAAGGACTATGTAAAGGCTGAAAAATTCCTCCCCTAACAAGTGTTCAGTTGTGACAAAAAAGGCCTCTTTTGGAAGAAAATGCCATAGAGGACCAACATCTCGCAGGAAGAAAAGGCACTGCCAGGACACAAGCCTATGAAAAACAGGCTTACTCTTTTGTTCTGTAGTAATGCTAAGGGGAATTTCAAAGTGAAGTTTTTACTGGTGTATCACTCTGAAAATCCCAGTGTGTTTAAGAAAAACAGTATCGCCAAGAGTAACTTGTGTGCGATGTGGAAGGCTAACAGTAAGGCATGGGACACGAGGGACATTTTCCTTGATTGGTTCAACGAAGTGTTTGGCCCCATTGTGAAGAAATACCTCCTGGTAAATAAATTGGAACTCAAGTGCCTCCTGGTAATGGACAATGCTCCTGCTTGTCCTCCAGACTTGGATGACCAAATGGTGGAGGAGTTTAGTTTCATCACAGTGAAGTTCTTGCCTCCTAATACCACTCCTCTCATCCAGCCCATGGACCAGCAGATCATTTCAAACTTCAAAAAACTCTACACCAAAGCAATGTTTCAAAGGTGCTTTGATGTGGCCTCAGATACTCAATTGACCCTAAAAGTTTTGGAAAGATCACTTCAATATCCTCCACTGCAGAAACCTTATAGGTAAGGCTTAGGAGGGAGTGACTTCCAGGACTTTGAACTCTGCTTGGAGAAAATTGTGGCCAGATTGTTCTAGAGAATGATTCTGAAGGGTTTGAGGCTGACCCTGAGGACCCTATGCCAGTTGTGGAATCTATTGTGGCATTGAGGAATTCCATGGGGTTGGATACGAGTGGCGAGGATGTGGACAAGTTGGTGAAGGACCACAATGAAGAGCTAACAAGTGAAGAGCTGCAAGAACTTCAACTGGAACAGCAACAGATCACAATTCAGAAAATTGCTTCAGAGGAGGGAGAAAGATGGAACAAGGTGCCTTCTTCAGAGATGAAGGCGATCTGTGCAATGTGGAGTAGGATGGAAAGATTTATAAAGCTGTTGCAAGCCGTGTCTGGACAGATATTTAGTGACACAGGTGTGCAGTGACTCTCAAGCTGGTCCTAGTGGCATTAAGAAACAAAGAAGGGAAGTAACCCTGAAAACGGACTTGGTACCTGAAGTCTTTATGGAAGGGGATTCCCCTTCCAAACAGTAAATTCTCCATCCTTTCCCCACCTCCCGTCTTCCATACACTAAGAAGAATCTTCAATAAAGGTAAGTGTCATGTTATTATTGTTTTATTCATGTCTCATTGTTTTCTGTGTATGTACATCTATATTTCATGTAAAAAAATGATTTTGTTTTAATACTTTTGGGTGTCTGGAATGGATTAACTGGATTTCCATTATTTCTTAAGGGGAAAATGGTTTCGCAAATCGTCAATTTCGCCATTAGTCACACTCTCTGGAATGGATTAATTACATAAAATGAGGGTCCACTGTACTTGTGAAAAAGCGAGGTAGCTGCATTATGACCCCCTGAAAAAAAAAAAAAAACGGAAAAAGTACTGAAACTCAATCCTTCAAGATGGGTAGGGGTTGGTTTGATAATTTTAAGAAAAAAAGTGGCATTCATAGTGTGGTTAGGTATGGGGAGGCTGCCAATGGCTGCTCAAAAGTATGTTACTGAATTCCAAGAGTATGTAAAGGCTGAGGGTTCTGCCCCCCAACAAGTGTTTATTTGAGACAAGACAGGCCTCTTTTGGAAGAAAATGACCAAGAGGACCTATATAACTGAAGAAGAAAAAGTCCATGTCAGGACACAAGCCAATGAAAGACAGGTTCACTCTGTTACTGTGTGGGGACTTGAAATTGATGTCCCTACTTGTTTATCATTCTGAAAATCAACAAGTTTTTAAGATGAACAATGTTATGAAAAACAAATTGGCTGTAACGTGGAGGGCCAACACAAAAGCCTGGGTAACAAGACAATTTTTTATTGAGTGGGTTCATGAGGTCTTTGCTCCCACTGTCAGAAAGTACCATATTAAAAAACAATTGCCACTTAGGGCCCTATTACTTATGGATAATGCTCCTGCTGGAGGAGTTCAGTTTTACGGCTGCCTTTTAACCACACTCCTTTCATCCACACCATGAACCAGCAGGTCATTTCTAACTTCAAGAAACTCTACACCAAAGCACTTTTGAAAGGTGCTTCGAAATCACTTCTGAAACAAATTATCGCCTGACTTTGTGGCAGCCAGGGATTTTGAAGACTTTGAAGATGAGCCTGAGCCAGTAGAGGATGTGTCCCTGGGAAAGATCTTTGGCCTAAAGGTGATTGAAGTTGATGTGGAGTTGGTAGAGGAGCATAGAACTGAACTCACCACAGGCTCATTCCAAGTCAAGTGGACCTGGGGAACCACCCCACCATCATGGATTTTGATGAAACTTGGTGTGCTGGATCCACCATGTATCAAACTAACTTTGGTAAAGTTTTAGATCTGTCATTGAAATGGTTGCTGCGATAGAACCCTTTGTTTGACACCGTGCTGTGACTGTGTACTGTAACCCTACGAAATAATTTCTCGCTCTTCTTACCAAAATAAATAAAACTTTGCTGTCTTACACAACTTCTTATGCTTAATCCAATGAAATTAATATGTATTTACATTTTTTTAAATTTACATAATGATTGAGCCTCTAAGTGGGGCAAAAATATCAATGCATCAAAAAATTGTCAAAGTTTAGCCTTCTCTGGCTTGTGTAATAATAAAGATATCCCCATGAAATTTTGTTTACTATTTTGTGGAGAAATTTTCTCCAGGAGGGGGTATCAGCCCCCTTCAGCCCCTTTCAGCCCTGAAAGGCCCAGCCCTCTCAGAAGGGGCAAACATCTTGTTTACTGCTACAGCAAGTAATTGATCCCAGATGCAGTACAAGTATGTGACGTGGTCAAGCGACCGCTGCTCCTTGCAAAAGTCCAGTGTTGCAAAGTGTAGTTTAATAAGAGACAATCCATCTCTTACCTTAGCAAGACAATTAAGGAAAATCCTGCTCCCACTTTATTACCATGGTGAAGATAGTGTACATTGCTGTCTATGCTTAAGACAGCAAGAATCAAGCATTCTGCTTTGCTTCATGGAGGAAGTTTGGCAAGGAAGCAAAAAGTACTAAGTCAGCTTTTCCTTTATGTTCGAGGAGCAGTGACGGTGTAGGACGCTGTGAGGTCAGATTACTTTTCACCCTACTGGGAGTCACACTGACGCCAGGATAACCCACAAAGAACACTGATCCATGCATTAGTGTGAACAAAGTGTCTCACAAAACACGATAAACACTTACAGAGAAGTGTGATCAGCTTCTTTAGTGATATGGTGTGAACACTTATTGATGAACAGTGTAACGAGTGTTGCGATCCAACAGAGTGTAGTGCGACATTCTTCAAAGAACATTATTCTTCAATCAACTCATCGGATATCTGGGCGTAACTACGGGTGAGATACATATACCCAGGTAAGTGTTCTAACTCGTGATGTACTACTACTGACTGCGCAGTTGAGTCTAAGCTATGAGTTAGTCACTTATCACAAACCCCAGTGATAAGTGGACCTTTGAGTCCACACAATAAAGTGCTGTCAGCCATCAGTGAATGAAATATGCTGACATAACACCCCCTAGGGGTAATTTATAATCATACATAATATAATCATTTACAGCCCGTTAAGAAGTGGATGAGACACTTCTCAAGATCTCGTCTGCAGGGGCGGCTGTGTGGACGATAGCTGTCTTATCAGCTAAGTACTCCCTATATTTAATCTTTAATCTTAGCTGGTAAACCATTTATCAACAATTTTGTGACATAACCTTGTTTACAAATATACAGATTCGACTTGTGAGAATGTTTCATTCCTTTTAAATTAAAATTTTTGCATTTTTTCAAAAAAGTAAATAGGGTATTTTCAATGAGCTTTTTAAAAAAAAAAAAAAAAAAAAAAGTCATCTTGAAACATTGTCAAACTGCATCCATTAGAAAGAGCATGTTTTAACCCATTTAAAAATGTTGCTTTAGTTTTTCAATGCACCCATATAATGCCTGAAAATAAGGGTCAAAGTAAGTTTGTTAGAGTGGTGACAATGCTGGAGGTAAATTCTACATGTTCACTGACAGACAGGACAGTCTGATAGAATATGGCAAACTGAAACTGAACTTTGATAATTCGCAGAGTGGAACCAGGTGCCTCTCCATGAGATACTCACAAATGTCCCCTCTCTTGAGAGGTCATGAAAACTCTAACATTACATTCCTTTGACATATCTAAGTAGTCAGTGACTTGATATAGCTGTGAGACCTTGACATATTGTAGACACCCTGTGCTGTCTGTCAGCTGAGTTCATATTTCGTGCTTATACTGCCACCTAGAGGCCCATACCCTAGTTCAGAAACACCACGCTTACATCACCCTCACTCAGCGTCCACGCATCCTAGAGTCAGCACAAAGCCTACCCTGCTCTCCCTCCCGGGGCATGGGCACTAACACACTGCCTGTGTAACTACAATATTGCGAATAAAGTAAGAAGCCTCCGAAGTCTTATCATTACTCCCTGCTAACAAGAACGACACAATAAACCAGAAAACATTGGTGGAAGCGGTGCCTCGCAGCAAATGTGTTTACCTGAGGAGGGAAGGAAGAGGAATGAAGCTGTCTTCACTTCATCACCCTACACAAGAAGCATCCGTCTCTCAACGAGTTATCCTGATGTTGTGTCTGCAAGTCTCAACATCCACAGACAGGTACAAGCAGGATCTAGGCCTAAATTTGCCAAATTTCTTCAAGAAATATAAGTGGCGTCACCTGGCACTTCACAGCGCCCCACATTGTTTCTTAAGTCACGTGTCCAGCATCACCTGTATGTTGCTGCAGTTATTGTTCAGCCCAGCATGGCTATTTCAGCGAGTCGGAGATGAATTTTGTGATGATTTCTGTGTCCAGTGTGAGTGTTTCTCCCCCATGTTTGTGGGTGGGAGAGGAGGAAGTGGCCGTTCCCTGCCTCACCCATGCTCGCACTACTGTATGCCACCACACCATACATCACTCACCGCTACTCACTCCCTCTGCTGTTTCTGAGAATTCTCTGTGAATTCTTTGCCAGAGCTGTGTATCCGAGTGCTCAAGGTCACTCGAAGCCACGTGGATCACAAAACCATGTGGATCTACAAGCTGCATATGTTAAGCCAGAGCCCATGCCACACGCTGTGGTCTGCTGCCACATCACTCCATTGATGTCACCTTATGACGTCTCCCACGATGCTGCCCGACTTCACAACGTCACCCACGACATTGCTTACGTCACCTTGCGATGTCACTCCATGACATACCTCACAATATCACTCCAGGACGTCCCCTCGAGATGTCTGCTGACGTCACCTCGCAATGTCACCCCATGACATCACCTCACAACTTCACGCCTGACATCACATGATGTCACATCAAGTGTTCTAGTAATTATTTCAGCATTGTCGAGATGTTTGAGAGAAGATATATATATATATTTTTCAACAAACCAGCTGTATCCCACCAAGGCAGAGTGGCCCAAAAAGAAAAACGAAGGTTTCTCTTTTAAAATTTAGTAATTTATATAGAAGGAGTTACTAGCCCCTTGCTTCTGGCATTTTAGTCACCTCTTACAACACGCATGGCTTACAGAGGAAGAACTCTGTTCCACTTCCCCATGGAGATAAGAGGAAATAAACAAGAACAAGAACCAGAAAGAATATAGCAGAAAACCCAGAGGGGTGTGTATATATATGCTTGTACATGTATGTGTAGTGTGACCTAAGTGTAAGTAGAAGTAGCAAGACGTACCTGAAATCTTGCATGTTTGTGAGACAGAAAAAAGGACTCCAGCAATCCTACCATCATGTAAAACAATTACAGGCTTTCGCTTTACACTCACTTGGCAGGACGGTCATACCTCCCTGGGCGGTTGCTGTTTACCAACCTACTACCTAAAAGAGAAGATACAGTATATGTGTTAATTAATTCCTCTCAGTCAGTGTTCTCACATTTTCATGTACGGTTTAGCGTTGATTTTTGCAATGAAAAGCGTCCTTTGCTCAAGCCATGTTGTACCGCATGTGCAGTAGGTGTGTGCAGTTTTCCGTGTGTCCTGTGTGGTCTTGAGCACAGCTGTGTGTGGACTACAGTATGTTCTGTGCCCAGATCAGTGTAGCACCTCATGTTACTTGTCACCCGGTGTGACCCGCACATTGACGACTGACATTAGTGAGTCCAGGTGTCAGTTACAAGCATCTGAGCTCTTTGTACAGAAAGCTCTTTAGGTTCGCTGCTCGTAGATGCCCATCTGAGTTGTACCTGCTACGATTCCCCATGTGTTCCACTTCACCACCCGACCGTCAGAGCAGTTATGTATATGTAGAGAACTAGTCTGGGGACGCTTAGACTAACCTCTGCTATAGCTCCAACTGTCAAGAGAATAGCTTCAGTGAGCAGCCTGCACCAAGATGATGTCACTTTGACTGCTAGCCCACTCACTGCTGTATGGTGTATGATGTTATGACTTCCAGATGTTTCGCCGAGTCATCTCTGCCACGACTCACTCCACATTCGCCAGCAGTGACAGCCCCAGCAACAGTACCAGTTGAGAAATGTCCTCCTGAGTCGCTTGCCGGAAGTCCTGCCCAGTTGAAGAGTACTGACGATGCTTCACTTGAGGGCACCAGCAAGTTGTGCCCCAGGATGAGTGAACCTTGTAGCAACTACTACAATGACTGCTTCACTGTTCCAGAGGAGATCGTAACCTGTTACATCAGAGCTCAGCTGCAGCAATGTCTCCTGTGTTGCAGCATCTGTCCAGATGCAGAAAAGTGTGCAGTGATGCCCATCGACACTCACTGCCTTAGACCACGATGTTTAGCATACCTTCTTTTTCTTCCCTCCCTGTAGGAAGTTTTTTTTTTCCATGTCCATGTATGTGTATATATATGTTTTTATTCTTTGTTCTGTGCCTTGTCCTGCAAGAGAGAGAGAGACTGTGTTTTTTTTTTTTTTTTTTGACAGCCAGTCATGGTCAGGGTCAACCATAGATAGGTGGCCGAGCAAAATGTAGCCAGTAAGCCTACATGCCTAGTTCCCGTAGTTTCCCCCAGAGGGCAAGCCTGGTGGGCATGCCACTTCAGCCTGCCCACCCCTGCTTCTCTCTCACTTGGTGCCCGGGCATCCTACAGCCAACAAGGCCTACTCCTTCTCCCTCACTGGCATGGCCCCTTGGGGCCATGGGCACAAACACACTGCCTGTGTACCCAGATATCGCAAATAAAGAAAGAAGCCTCCGAAGTCTTTTCATTCATCCACCGCCTTGATCACGACCCAATCAAACGTGTAAACAATATCAGGTCAAAGACCTTAAATTTACGAATGTCATAGTGAGTGACATTCTCACATGTTCAAAGCACTCATAAGAACAAAGGATAGGAGGAGCACTTCAGTCCTACTGGCCTATGCTAGGCAGGTCCAAGTCACACCAATTCATGTTCTAGTCAAATCTATTTTTAAAACTACACAAGGTTTTAGCTTCAGTGATTCTACTCAGGAGTTTGTTCCACTCATTCACAACTCTATTACTATACCAATGCCTTCCTCTATCCTTTCTAAATCTATTTTTTTCCAACTTGAATCCACAGCTGTGAGCCATTTCTTGGATAGATATTTTTAGCAAGTTATTTACAGCCTTTTTATTTATTCCTGTTTTACATGTACACCTCAATCATATCCCCTCTAATTCTATACCTTTCTAGAGCATGTATATTCAGTGTCCTCAATCTATGCTTGTAGAATAGACAGTGCCCTCGGTCTATGCTCATAGGATATGGTGCCCTCAGCCTATGCTTGTAAGACAGACAGTGCCCTCGGTCTATGCTCATAGGATATGGTGCCCTCAGCCTATGCTCACAGGATAGATAGTGCCTTCAGTTTATCCTCAAAGGAAAGATTTCTGATACATGGGATCAACTTAGTCATCCTCAATAAGTTTCATTTTTTTTTTTTTTGCCAGCTCTGGCAACCATGCTCAGAGCTTACACAAGGCATATGATCAGAAAAGCCAGTGACAGGATTTCAGTCTCAGTCCAACAGCCATTATGTCAGTGTACATGATGTCCAGCAAGGAAATCCTGTAACACAGTGTTCAAACCTTAATTAAGGTTAGTAGTGTTAAGAGTACTGAAGGCTCATCTATGTAATCTATGAATCTTTGGACTTGCATCAAATTCATAGCAGAGTGAATTTGATGCAAGAAAGAACTCGAGAACATTGAAAACGTGATCGTGTGACTTAACCTGCATGTGGTCTTGCCTGACTTCCCAAGAACAGCCACTGGCTTGTCATTCTCTTAGCCTTATCTAGTGTAAATTACAATCCCTAATATTGTTCAAGGAAGGTAGGGACTTAGCATATGCAGACTGGTATTTGGGTCAGATTATCAGGAGTCAATAACAGAGTTACTCTGTGTCAACCACGTGGGGTGAAGAGGCTGCGAGGCCTTGCCTTCACTCCACCATGGAGCCTGGATAATGGACCAGGCACCAGGGGTTTACCTGGAGAGGATATTGAGGGTCAACACACCTGTGGCTCGGTCTTAGACCAGGCCTCATGGTGGATCAGGGTCTGATCAACTGGGCTGTTACTGCCGGCCGCATGCAGACTGACATACGAACTACATCCCGGTTGGTCAGGTACTGACTTCAGGTGCCTGTCCAGTGTCTTCAAGAAGACAGCCAAGGGTCTATTGGTAATCCCCCTTATGTATACTGGGAGGCCGTTGAACAGTCTTGGGCCCCAGATACTTACTGTGTGGTCTCTCAAAGTACTTGTGGCACCCCCTGCTTTTCATCAGGGAAATGTTGCATCTCCTGCCGAGTCTTTCGCTTTCATAGGGAGTGATTTTCGTGTGTAGGTTTGGTACTAATCCCTCCAGGACCTTCCAAGTGTATATTATCATGTATCTCTCTCGCCTGCATTCCAGGAAATACAGATCAAGAACCTTCAACCATTCCCTGTAATTTAGGTGCCTTATCGTACTTATGTGTGCTGTCAAAGTTCTTTGTATGCTCTCCAGGTCTGCAATGTCGCCAGCCATGAAGGGGGCTGTTAGTGTACAGTAGTATTCCAGCCTAGAAAGAACAAGCAATTTGAAGAGTGTCACCATGGGCTTGGTGTCCCTAGTTTTGAAGGTTCTCATTATCCATCCTATCACTTTCCTAGCAGATAAGGTAGATACATTGTTGTGGTTTTTGCAGGCTAGATCCTCTGACATTATAACTCCCAGGTCTTTCACATTTCTTTTTCGCTCTATTGTATGGTTTGAATTTATCGCATAAACTAATACATTTTTAATTTCCTCAAGGTTTCCATATCTGAGCAGTTGAAATTTCTCCTCACTGAACTTCATATTGTTTTGGGAGGCCCATTCGAAGATTTGGTTGATGTCCGCTTGGAGTCTTCCAGTGTCTTCGATGGAGGTCACTGCCATGGCAATCCAGGTGTCATCCTCAACGGAAGACATGGAGCTATGGATGACATCTCTATGTCAGAAATGAGGATGAGGAATAGAATGGGAGCGAGTACTGTGCCTTGTGGAACAGAGCTTTTCACCGTGGCTGCCTAGGATTTTACTCTGTTTACCATTACTCTTTGTGTTCTATTTGTCAGGAATTTATAGATCCATCTACCAACGTTTCCTGTTATTCCTTTATCATGCATTTTGTGTGCTATTACATCAAGGTCATACTTGTCGAAAGCTTTTGCAAAGTCTGTGTACACAGCTGTATTTTGTTTATCCTAAACAGCATCCAGCACCTTGTCATAGTGGTCCAGGAGCTGGGACAGGCAGGAGTGATCTGCTTTAATCTCGCGTTGCCTTGGGTTTTGTAACTGATGGGTATCTAGGTGGTTGCCGATCTTCCTTCTTAGAACCTCAAAGATTTTTATGATATGGGATGTTAGTGCTATCGGTCCGTAGTTCTTTGCAGTTGCCTTATGTCCACCTTTGTGGAGTGGAGCTATGTCTGTTGTTTTTAGTGTGTGTGGTGGGATGACCCATGTCCATGCTCCCTCTTCATAGAATGCTGAAGGCATGTGACAGGGGCTTCTTGCAATTCTTGATGAACATGGAGTTCCATGAGCCATGAGTCTGGGCCTGAAACAGAGTGCATGGGCATGTCATTTATTGCCTTTTCAAAGTCTTGTGGAGTTAGGATAATTTCCGAGATGACCAAAATTTGGGTTTCGTTCATAAAGAATTCATTTGGATTGTCAACCCTTAGTTTGGGCAGCGGCTCGCTGAACACTGAGTCATATTGGCACTTTAATATCTCACTCATTTCTTGGCTGTCATCTGTGTATGTCCCATCCCGCCTAAGCAGGGCCCCAATACCGGATGTTGTTTTTTTTTAGATTTGGCATAAGAGAAGTATTTTGGGTTTTATCAATTTCCTTTATGGCTATTAGTTCTTCCTGAGATTCTTGTCTCCTGTAAGATTCCTTCAACTTAGGTTTGATATTTGCAATTTCACTGACCAGTGCCTCCCTTTATATTTCAGATATATTGGCCCCTCTCAGCAGTTCTGTGACTCTTCACCTTCGTCTGTATAGGGAGCATCTCTGTCTTTCTAGTTTGCATCTTCTCTTTCTTTTTCTTAATGGAATGTGTCTTGAGCACATCTCAAGAACCAAAGAGTTCATTTTTTCTAGGCAAATGTTAGGATATGGTTGACTTGATCCCACTGTTTGTTTTTGTTATTGAAATTGAATTTTGTGAAGAGTGGGAGAGGCTGGGTTTGATTGGTGTCATGGGGTACGGGAGTTATTTCTTGGGTAGCTTTAGGTAGAGGTTGTTTTGATAAGGACCTGCCTCGTATGAGCCAGTAGGCCTTCTGCAATGTTCCTACATTCTTATGTTCTTAAGAGACCTTCATGACTGATCACATTTTGCTGGTCAGGAGCCCTGTACATACATGTCCGTACCTCTATTATGTTGTGATCTGAGTGTACTGTCTTTGATACGGTCATTGTTAGTGAAGATGAGGTCCAGCATATTTTCAAGTCTTGTAGGCTCTAATATTTGCTGCTTTAAGGAGAGTTTGGTGCAGAGATTTAATAGTTTGTGTGTGTGTGAATTTTCTTCTGAGCTGCCTCTTGGGGTGATCTGTGCTAAAACATTGCTTGCTATACTCCTCCATTTTAGGTGTCTCAAGTTGAAATCTCCTAGTAGTAAGATGCTTGGGGCAGGAGTTGGGAGATTTGCCAGACATTGGTCAATTTTCACAAGCTGCTCTTGGAACTGCTGGGAAGTTGTGTTTGGAGGTTTGTATACCGCCACAATAACATGGTTTTGGTTTTCAATCTTTGCTGCCAAAACTTCAACTACACCATTTGAGGTGTTTAGTAGTTCTGAGTAAATGAGCGACTCTGTGACATACAGGCCAACTCCCCCTTGCTGCCTGTTTAGTCTGTCACATCTGAATAGGTTATAACCTGGGATCTATATTTTGTTGTTATAATGATTCTTTATGTGGGTCTCTGTGAGCAGTCCCTTGATGTAAGGAATTTTGTTGTTCTTTGACGGCTTTAGGTCCTGTATGTTTGCAAAGACAAATGTCGTTATATTGGTGGAATTTAGGGGGTTTTATTTGCTGGCTCTAATATCAGATTGATAAGTATTCAATATGCTTAGCAGTAATAACAAACCTGTCAAAGGAAAGAGTTCACATATTTTAGACCTGGGACAGCTAGGGTCTAAGTGAATTTGACTGACAAGTGATTGATTAATGTCAGTCAGAGAAGAAACCCTCTAATTACTGACAGCAAATATTTCAAAATGGTTACATCTTACCTAAAAGGTTACACTATACCTCAGCACTAGTAGTAACTACTGTACCATTACTAGTAACTATTGTACCATTACTAGAAGTAACTATTGTAGCATCACTAATAGTAACTACTGTACCACTGCAAATAATTACTGTACCATCACTAGCACTAACTACTGTACCATTACTAGTAGTAACTACTGCACCAACACTAGTAGTAACTACTGTACCATCACCAGTAGTAACTACTGTAGCATCACTAGTATTAACTACTGTAGCATCACTAGTAACTACTGTAGCATCACTTGTAGTAACTACTGTAGCATCACTAGTAGTAACTACTGTAGGATCACCAGTAGTAACTACTGTAGCATCACTAGTATTAACTACTGTAGCATCACTATTAGTAACTACTGTAGCATCACCAGTAGTAACTACTGTACCATCACCAGTAGTAACTACTGTAGCATCACTAGTAACTACTGTAGCATCACCAGTAGTAACTACTGTAGCATCACCAGTAGTAACTACTGTAGCATCACTAGTATTAACTACTGTACCATGACTAGTAGTAACTACTGTAGCATCACTAGTAGTAACTACTGTACCATCACCAGTAGTAACTAATGTAGCATCACTAGTAACTACTGTAGCATCACTATTAGTAACTACTGTACCATCACCAGTAGTAACTACTGTACCATCACCAGTAGTAACTACTGTACCATCACTAGCAGTAATTACTGTAGCATTACTAATGAACAAGTGTTACCTTTGCTTCAGAGTTCTTATTGACAGGTTTACTGGGTGACTCCTCTACCTCCTGCTTCACTGGGCATGGTATGTCTGTCCTCTTAGAAGCTCTGAAGAGAGTCGTTCGCGGTATGTTGAAAGCATGGGCAGCTGCTGTGATGCCCAGGTCTCCCTTGCGGACCAAGTGAGCAGCAGCCTGGAAACAAGGTAGTTACTGTAAGAAAACTAATTTTATCTTATTATAGAGGGTGCTAACCCTTTGAGGGTCGACAGGCCCTCTCCGAGACTTGTTCTCAGGGTCGGCAAAATTTAAAAAAAAAAAAAAAAATTTTTTTTCCTATGAAAAGATAGAGAATCTTTTCCTGATTATAATGACACCAAAAGTATGAAATTTGCTGGAAAACTTACGGAATTATGCTCTCGCGAAGTTAGCGGTCTCGACGATGTTTACGCATCGGCAATTTTGCCCGCTTTGAGCCTTATTTTCGGCCAATTCCAATGTACTAGTAGACAAAAATCATAACTATTTCACTAGAACTCCATTTTTTCTATCGAATGAGTACAAGAAACCACCCATTTACCAATTTCAACTATCCAATAAAGTGGTCATAATTTAGTAATTTTGCCAATTTCACACAAATTTCAAAAGATGCCAATTTCTGAACAGGGTCCAGAATAAACAAGAAAGACATTCCTGGCACTAAAATAACAAGTTCTCTGTTTGTTAGTCACATCCCCAAGCCCCTCTTATATTTCTTGGGCTTTCCACTTTGAATTTTTATTCTTACAAAAAATAGAAGATTTACTGTTATGCAGACTACTGCATTAGTGTAGAAATGGTATAAATAATATCAGCGCACTTGTGAAAGAATATTAGACTCACCAGTTGACGTGTATTGGACGCTTGGCATGATTTGTTTACTTTTGAACTTTGATAAAAATCGAACATTTCTGCTACTTCGTGCTCAATTTCAAGGTACTTTTCATTATAAAACCAGTCAAAATCATCTCAATTTCTGTAATATGTCTTCCATTCTATAAAATGAGACCAAGAAAACTAGAATACAACAATAAATACCATACGAAAATACAGTGCAAAATCGCTGTTTAATTCCAAGAACACGGTCAAAGTTTTTTTTTTCTCATTATGCACTGTGTGCTGCAGGATTTTTTTATACTGTGCACACTGACCACATAGGCCCATTCTTTCATATGTAGGCCTACCAGTTTTCTCTCACTAGATTTGCGGGTGCTAGAATTTAGGCGTACTAGTACATCAAAAACCCTGGGTCGTAAGCCGAACTAATATGTCCGAAACCCTCAAAGGGTTAAGAGGGTTATACGAGTAATGTTGAATGTTTGGAGAGCTGCTGCCCCTGCATGCTAGCAACACACATACTCTATGAAAACAAATTTCCACTCTGGATAATTCTTCAATATCTCGTGACTAGGACAGAAGCCTTGTGACACTTTGGTCCACACTGGACTACTGTCGAGTCTCAACTGGTCCAGGACTAGGACAGGAGCCTTGTGACACTTTGGTCCACACTGGACTACTGTCGAGTCTCAACTGGTCCAGGACTAGGACAGGAGCCTTGTGACACTTTGGTCCACACTGGACTACTGTCGAGTCCCAACTGGTCCAGGACTAGGACAGGAGCCTTGTGACACTTTGGTCCACACTGGACTACTGTCGAGTCCCAACTGGTCCAGGACTAGGACAGGAGCCTTGTGACACTTTGGTCCACACTGGACTACTGTCGAGTCCCAACTGGTCCAGGACTAGGACAGGAGCCTTGTGACACTTTGGTCCACACTGGACTACTGTCGAGTCTCAACTGGTCCAGGACTAATCAAACGTCCCCTTCCAAATGCATATGAGTAATTCCAGCCACAGTATAAATCTCCATCAGTCAATTCCCAAAGTACTAGGATGAACAAAATATAAAATGCAGTTTACACAACAAATCTGACATGAAATAATCATAATGTTCAAGTTTCTATTTTATAGACATGTGATAAAAAAGTGAGGTAATGCATCAAGTCAGTGTCAAAAATGGTAGGCCTACTGGCTGCTCTGACATGTGTTGACAATGTTGATTAATAGATCTGTGAATCATAACTGAGAAAAATAAAGATGCCCAGGTGTTCTAACTGCTGTACCATTGTTAGTTATAACTACTCTGTACTATGACTAGTAATAACTACTGTACCATCACTAGTAGTAATTACTGTACCATCACTAGTAGTAATTACTGTACCATCACTAGTAGTAACTACTGTACCATCACTAGTATGTAGTATCTACTGTATCATCACTAGTAGTAACTACTGTATCATCACTAGTAGTAACTACTGTACCATCACTAGTAGTAACTACTGTACCATCACTAGTAGTAACTACTGCACCATCGCTAGTAGTAACTACTGTACCATACCTGGAAAGAGTTTTTGGGGGTCAATGCCTCTGCCACCCGATCTGTGACCAGGACTTGCGGTGGATCAAGACCTGATGAACCAGGCTGTTACTGTTCGGTGCACGTAAATTGACATACAAACCACAGCCTGGCTGATCGGGTACTGAATTTAGGTGCCTATCCAGCACTTGAAGACAGCCAGTGGTCTATTGGTAATCCACCTTATGTATGCTGGGAAGCAATTGAACAGTCTTGGGCTCCTGACACTGACTGTCTTGTCTCTCAGTGTACTCATGGCAACCCTGCTTTTCATTGGGAGGATGTTGCATCATCTGCGGAGTCTTTTGCTTTCGTAGGCAGTGATTTTCGTGTGCAAGTTTGGTACTAATCCCTTTAGGATTTTCCAAGTGTTTCTCTACTGCATTCCAGAGAGTACAGGTCGAGGAACTTCAAAAGTTCCCAGTAATTTAGGTGTTTTATTACACTTGTGTGTGGTGAAGGTTCTCTGTACATTTTCTAGGTCAGCAATTTCACCTACCTTCAAAGGTGCTGTTAGTGTCAGCAATATTCCAACTTCAGAT